>NC_085138.1:29178331-29229777 GCF_035046485.1 Aedes albopictus | reverse complement strand
GCAGTTTGGTATAAATTGAGCGAATACGTTAACTTTTTCATTACCAAGCTATAACACAGGCTGCTTTGAGCTACTTATAGGTACTTATACACACGGTCACAAACTGGCATCCATACTGCAATTCAGTAACAAATTTTGAAAACGACGTATAATCAATGGTGTAGCATTGATTATACGTCGTTTTCAAAATTTGTTACTGAATTGTTCCCAACTTTTTCTAATATTTTCCTTCTTTTCAAAATAGGCTGTTCTTTCGAATTCGCAGTGTCCAACCGTGTAGTGTTGCTGAGTTGGTCGTTCAAACTGCTAATTTCTTCCTTCTTTTCATGAGAGGCTACATTTTCGAGTTAGATGTTATATAGCTTATTTTCAGACAAACTACTAACTCCATGGAAGATTTGTCCTTCTTGGAATAATGGTCTATTCGGGGTTACGGCTTTCAGGTCTTGGCATTCGGGGTAATGGGGTAGTTTCTTTTACAGAAATAGTGCCCAAGTAACCATTAGCACTGTATTTCGCCTTGTTAGCCTTACAGGGCTATTATACGGCCAATATACAGCAGGTCAGTTGTACACTACCACTGCATTAGTACGCAAGGCGGATAAAACTGCCATGTGGTTACTTGGTTGTGACCCTCACTGAGTTGTTTGGTGGCCAAACTATTACCAATCCTTCGGAAATTTTTCCTTTTTCTCTTCGAATTTTACTGCTGCATATTTTATTGGCGTTCGAACTACTTACTGTATATGAGTTTTCTTCTTTCGATTATAGAATGTTCTTTTAAATTACACTCTTACAGGATAAACTGACGAATTCCAAATCTACATCTAAGATTGTTTCCTTCTTTTAATAACAGGATGTTCTGTTTGGTGAACAAATATCAAACTTTTCTATCGAAGATTTTTTTCTAATGATATGTTGGTTTTCCTAGGGCTGTTCTCTAATCTATTTGGTCTAATGATCATTCGACCTACAAACAGAGATTTCCCCTTCTCTAAATCATAAACTGTTCTTTGCTTGTCGAAAGAACAGCAAGCAGAAGGGTAAATCTCTAGAGAGAATGCTAACAGCGTTAACACAAACAATAGTAAGCTACAGTGATTAGTTTTATTCAGGTATTTGCCCTGTGAATTCCTACCGCGCATCATTTCTTAGAAAATTTAATAAAATATTTTCTTGAGGAACTTGACATTCAAAATGCTTGTCTGAGCCGCAATACAAAAAACACATGTAATTTTTACATTGAACAAAATAAATTAAATGATTTGTGCAGAGTAAAACATTACTCGGGTAAATGTCGCATTCGGGTATTTGGTATTCGGGTATATGTTACATTCGGGTAAATGTTATAGAACCAAATGGACACCCCTGTTTTTTGCTGAAACCGTTGACTTTTATGTAAAACTTTTAATGCATAAATGTAAAGGAACAAGTCATGGTTCTATTTTTCAAAAGTACCATTTCAGGCCAAACATTTCAATAGGTCCTATCTGCATTTGAGAGGCTCTCTTTGTTCACTTTCTCTTTCAATTATTGCAATGTAATGCTACACTTTTCAACTATTTTTGCGGTACAAATCAAAAGACGATTGTTTTGACCATCGTTCAATGCAAGGAGACAATCATCATAAGAATAATCAGCTGAGATATTAACGAAAGAAAGGGAAACCAAAGAGAGCCTCTCTTCTGCAGATAGGACCTTTAGACATGTTTGGCCTGATTTATGGTGAAATTCTTATAATTTCGAAGAAGCATCAAATAAGGTATAACGAGTTTTGGAGTATGTCCACCATAAAAACAAGCAACAAGCCTTATCTACCTGTATACGAAGATTTATCAATGGATGAAGTATTTTATTTTTGATCAGAGTTTACTTAAAATAGCGATTTCAACGTTCCCCTTCCACCATAAACCCTTACGTAATTAATGGACAGCCCCAAAGACGTAGGAAACAAGTTAAAGTTGTAAGTCAACTGATAATATGTTTTACTCTGTTATACAGGCCTAACGTACTCATTTGCTTAGGGTGTCCATTATGGCCCTAATCCCCCTATAAGACTTTAACTCGAAATAACAGCCTCGGATGAAAAGAAGGAAACATTTCTATAGAGAAATTAACGGTTTGGTCGACAAACAACTCTGCAAGGTTGGACATTGAAAACTCGAAAGCACAGCCCATTTTGTAAAAGGCTTTTAAGGAAGTGAGTTTGACCATCAGCACAACCGTTTGCCACCTGTATATAATAGAGTGGGTCATCCGTTATATGGAAAAATGGAAAATTTGATGGCATCCCATCAGATCAAAGCTTTTTAGGTCCCAAATAACTGTGCAAAATTTGGGCACAATCGGTAATGTCTACGTTTTGCTGTTGTTTCAAGCTTGTATGGGATTTTACATGGAAAAACATACTTTTTCGCATTTCTTGCATAAGAAGCACGAATTTAACTAAAACCATGTAATCAATAATGTGAAAACATAGCCTAGAGTGTCCTGAAAAACATTGTCGAAGACCACGACGCGATCTGACGCTTACGACAAAAGTTATAGCGTTGGCATTGCTTGCCAAAACAGCATGATTTTGTTACTATTGTTATTCCTTTACATGTTAAAACCTAAACACATGCATGCGGTTCGTTGAATACCGTCTACCCCCGTTGGTTTGACCGCATCTAATATGAACACTTTTTAATTTGACCCCTGCTAATCTGCATAGCGTTCAAACTAAAAATGGTTCAAACGTTATTCTGGTCTTGGAACGGGGTGAAACGGAACGCAGAACTAAAACAAAACAGCAAAAAGAGTTACCATCAGTGTGTTTTTCGATGCCAATAGGGTTACTAGAAGTTCAAATTAAAAAATGGTTTGCATGAGGTGTCGTTCAAGCCAACGGGGTTAGACGGTATAACTTTTTTTACAAGCATCGGATCGCTTTGCGGTCTTTGACAAAGTTTTTTCAGAACATCCTAGGCTATTTTTACATTATCACTTAAAATGTTTCAGACAAACATTTTCAACTTATGACAAAAATGCAGAAAAGTATGTTTTCCCATACAAAATCCCATACAAATTTCAATTACAATGCGCAAAGTGTAGACGCAACCGATCGTGCTCAAATTTTGCACAGATACTCAGGACCCGAAATGGATCCAAAAATGCTTTGATCTGAGAAAACGGTTCCGATGACCCACGCTAGTATATAACCGTGCGTGAGTAGTTAAAAAAAGCAACTTATGAACCTTTGTACGAATCGGTCTTGTCCTGATCACTCCCACAGAACATTTGAAAACAGTGCGTGCTATTGTTAATCTTTCTGTGGCAGTGAGCAGTAGGACAGCTTCATGCAAAGGCTCGTAATAAAAATGTCATCACATTCGAATGTAAAGAGAATTTATGCTAGTACAGCATCCTAAAATTCATGGTAACTACCTACTTGGCATTCATTCTCATGACTTTCGGCCTAAATTTTGTTTTGGCCAAATGGCTGGACATCTTTTCGGTCATTCTTAGCATCAAAAAGCCAGCCAGTTGGCAAGGTCTAGAGCAAGTATTCGGTACTAGGAAACTGCATGTACTTCTATCAAATACGCGATATGAAAATGGCTCATCGGACTAGTACAATATCATAAGTAATACTGGATACTGAAGATTGAATTACAGAACATAAAAAGTTATAAAAAATAACTTGTGTTCTTAGCAAGAGAGACCATTTTCTGATTTGAAGGTTACGATTATGCGAACCACAAAAATCGATATTTCTCATAGCACCAATCTGCCGAAATATTTAAAAAACTTTCTCCTGTCCCGCATATACTCACGTAGTAATCCGGCAGATCCAGGTTGATGTCGGTGGCAAACTTCTTTCCCAGCACCCGGAACTCCCGTTCCAGGGCTCGGGTCTGATCGAACAGCTTGACCACCTCGTGGTGCTGCTTCGGTAGCCATTTTGTGGTGTTCATTTTGTTCCCGCGAACAAAAAAAACGTGTTAGTCGTCCGGTTCAATTACGGGAGTATCCTGTTAACGGACACGTAATCCAGCTTCTGGACGAAATCGGGGTCACACTTTCACTTTTTACAGCACTGGCACCAATGCTGGCAATATGGCGGCGCCCAAATCCAGGTGGCGAATGCGGAGCAGTGGTTGCACTTTCGGATTCATTCTTTCATCTTCAAAACCTGGCGTAGAACTGCGAAGTAGGCTACGACGGAACGACGGTCGTCGTCGTTTGACCGAAAAACAGTAACCTTGAGGTGGGTACCCATAGCGACCGACCCCCCATAAGGGGTACGCATTTATCGATTTATAGTAGACCGACCGCGGTTATTTGGTTCCCATGGGGACCGACCAACCGACTCGGCATTGTTCCGAGGACAGGGTGAACCCCCGTGGCCGTCCACCATCGACATGTGAGCGCGCAAGTGAGAAGAAACAGTGTTTTTTTTTTCGGGGAAATAGTGAGGTTATGGTTGACAGCTATAGGGCACTCGTGCAGTGCAAATCAAGGACTGGGTCGGGTCGGGTCGGCCCGGCCCTGTGCGGAAACGAGGGTTATGTTCGGAGAAATAACAAAATCAAGGTAGGCGGCGCCGTTGTCATTTTTCGTCACTTCTTATTGGCTTTTATTTGCAAGTTCTTTTTTTCTTGTTTTGCATTTTTCTTTCGGAATAACTAATTATTGTTAAGTGTGTGTTTACGTTTATATCATTCATTATTCCCATTTGTCGGTTGCTCTACCAAATGAATATCAGTTTTTCTTTTTTTTTCGTTTACTGTTGTTTGAATAAATAAAACTTCTAGAAAAAAATGTTCCACGTGTTAAGACTATCAAAACTAAATACTCTATAATTTAGTGGCTACAAAAAACTCAGTTTTCCATTCATTCAGACAGAGGGACGCAAACAATCAATGACGGGGCTCTCTTTCGCGCGTTCATCTTCAGTTTTTTTTCTTTCTTCTTGCAATTTGACAACTGAAATCATTTTGTATGAACTTGATTACGAGTTTAATGGGGTGGAAATGTCTAACGTTTGGGGGGTGCTATCTTTACCGAAAATGAATCGGTTCATTTTACAGGTTCTTTTCGAGTGAACGCGTCACCCCGCAAGCGTCAAAGCGACACCGGTCCATGAAGAATTCGGAAGCAGTTTACTACAGTGTTACAGTTAAGATTATAGGTTTCTAGAGGAGAAAATGTGAACTAGCAAATATAGATCTTATCCAATAGTTAGGGAGTTGGCAAAAACAGGAAAATGTTCAACAATAGAGAAAAGCTCGATTTTTGTGCGAGGGGAGCGACACTAGTTGTTTGCAAAGCGATGAATGTGCTAAAATAATTCGAGAAATGGATTCTTTTGGGTATTTCTTCAAGAGATTCTGTTTAAACTTTCTTTGTGATTTTTTTTTCTAGAACATGACATTTTTTCATTTCAAGAATTTTTACAACAATTTTCTCAGAAGTTCTTTCATGAAAATTCAGCTTTTTGAAGGATTTATTTGTTTTTCTTCAAGATGTTTTTGAAATTTTAAAAATTTCTTGAAAATGAAAATTCTGAAAAAATCTTGCAGTAACTCACGAAATCTCTTAAGAATCAGAAATTTTTCCAAGATTTTTGTAGGAATTCTTCCAAAGAGGAATTCACCAAGAATTCCTGGAGGAATTCTCCAAGAATTCCTGGAGGAATTCTCCAAGAATTCCTGGAGGAATTCTCCAAGAATTCCTGGAAGAATTCTCCAATAGTTCCCGGAGGAATTCTCCAATAATTCCCGGAGGAATTCTCCAATAATTCCCGGAGGAATTCTCCAATAATTCCCGGAGGAATTCTCAAATAATTCCCGGAGAAATTCTCCAATAATTTTCGGAGGAATTCTCCAATAATTCCCGGAGGAATTCTCCAATAATTCCCGGAAGAATTCTCAAATAATTCCCGGAGGGATTCTCCAATAATTCCCGGAGCAGTTCTCCAATAATTCCTGAAGGAATTCTCCGCGAATTCTCGGAGGATTTGTCCAAAAATTCGTGGAAGAATTCTCCAATAATTTTCGGAGGAATTCTCCAATAATTCCCGGAGGAATTCTCCAATAATTCCCGGAAGAATTCTCAAATAATTCCCGGAGGGATTCTCCAATAATTCCCGGAGCAGTTCTCCAATAATTCCTGAAGGAATTCTCCGCGAATTCTCGGAGGATTTGTCCAAAAATTCGTGGAAGAATTCTCCAAGAATTCCTGGAGGGATTCTCCAAGAATTCCCGGAGGAATTCTCGAAGAATTCCCGGAGGAATCCTCCAAGAATTCTCGGAGGAATCCTCCAAGAATTCCCGGTGAAATTCTCCAATAATTCCCGGTGGAATTCTCCAAGAATTCCCGGAGGATTTGTCCAAAACTTCGCGGAGGAATTCTCCAAGAATTCCCGGAGGAATTTCCCAAGAATTCCCGGAGGAATTCTCCAAGAATTCCCTGAGGAATTCTCCAATTATTCCCCTAGGAATCCTCCAATAATTCCCGGAGAAATTCTCCAAGAATTCCTTGAGGAATTCTCCAAGGATTCCCGGAGGAATTCTCAAAGAATTCCCGGAGGCATTCTCCAAGAATTCTCGGAGGAATTCTTCAAGAATTCCCGGAGGAATTCTTCAAGAATTCTCGGAGGAATTCTCCAAGGATTCCCGGAGGAATTCTCCAAGAATTCCCGAAGGATTTGTCCAAAACTTCGCGGAGGAATTCTCCAGGAATTCCCGGAGGAATTTCCCAAGAATTCTCGGAGGAATTCTCCAAGAATTCCTGGAGGAATTCTCCAAGAATTCCCGGAGGAATTCTCCAAGAATTCCTGGAGGAATTTTCCAAGAATTTCTGGAGGAATTCTCCAAGTATTTCTGAAGGAATTCTCCAAGAATTCCCGGAGGAATTCTCGCAGAATTCCCGGAGGAATTCTCCAAGAATTCCCTGAGGAATTCTCCAATAATTCCCCTAGGAATCCTCCAATAATTCCCGGAGGAATTCTCCAAGAATTCCTTGAGGAATTCTCCAAGGATTCCCGGAGGAATTCTCAAAGAATTCCCGGAGGCATTCTCCAAGAATTCTCGGAGGAATTCTTCAAGAATTCTCGGAGGAATTCTCCAAGAATTCCCGGAGGAATTCTCCAAGAATTCCCGGAGGATTTGTCCAAAACTTCGCGGAGGAATTCTCCAGGAATTCCCGGAGGAATTTCCCAAGAATTCTCGGAGGAATTCTCCAAGAATTCCTGGAGGAATTCTCCAAGAATTCCCGGAGGAATTTCCCAAGAATTCCCGGAGGAATTCTCCAGGAATTCCCTGAGGAATTCTCCAATAATTCCCCTAGGAATCCTCCAATAATTCCCGGAGGAATTCTCCAAGAATTCCTTGAGGAATTCTCCAAGGATTCCCGGAGGAATTCTCAAAGAATTCCCGGAGGCATTCTCCAAGAATTCTCGGAGGAATTCTTCAAGAATTCCCGGAGGAATTCTTCAAGAATTCTGGGAGGAATTCTCCAAGAATTCCCGGAGGAATTCTCCAAGAATTCCCGGAGAATTTGTCCAAAACTTCACGGAGGAATTCTCCAGGAATTCCCGGAGGAATTTCCCAAGAATTCTCGGAGGAATTCTCCAAGAATTCCTGGAGGAATTCTCCAAGAATTCCCGGAGGAATTCTCCAAGAATTCCTGGAGGAATTTTCCAAGAATTTCTGGAGGAATTCTCCAAGTATTTCTGAAGGAATTCTCCAAGAATTCCCGGAGGAATTCTCGCAGAATTCCCGGAGGAATTCTCCAAGAATTCCCGGAGGAATTCTTCAAGAATTCCCGGAGGAATTCTTCAAGAATTCCCGGAGGAATCCTCTCAGAATTCCTGGAGGAATTTTCGCAGAATTCCTGGAGGAAATCTCGCAGAATTCCTGGAGGAATTCTCGCAGAATTCCTGGAGAAATTCTCGCAGAATTCCTGGAGAAATTCTCGCAGAATTCCTAGAGGAATTCTCGCAGAATTCCTGGAGGAATTCTCGCAGAATTCCTGGAGGAATTCTCGCAGAATTCCTGGATGAATTCTCGCAGAATTCTTGGAGGAATTCTCGCAGAATTCCTGGAGGAATTCTCGCAGAATTCCTGGAGGAATTCTCGCAGAATTCCTGGAGAAAATCTCGCAGAATTCCTGGAGGAATTCTCGCAAAATTCCTGGAGGAATTCTTCCAGAATTCCTGGAGGAATTCTCCAAGAATTTCTGGAGGAATTCTCCAAGAATTTCTGGAGGAATTCTCCAAGAATTTCTGGAGGAATTCTCCAAGAATTTCTGGAGGAATTCTCCAAGATTTCCTGAATGAATTCTCCAAGAATTCCTGGAGGAATTCTCCAAGAATTTCTGGAGGAATTCTCCAAGAATTTCTGGAGGAATTCTCCAAGAATTTCTGGAGGAATTCTCCAAGAATTTCTGGAGGAATTCTCTAAGAATTTCTGAAGGAATTTTTCAAGAATTCCTGGAGAAATTTTCCACGAATTCTCGGAGGAATTCTCCAAGAATTCCCGGAGGAATTCTCCAAGAATTCCCCGAGGAATTCTCCAAGAATTTCCGGAGGAATTCTTCGAGAATTCCCGGAGGAATTCTTCAAGAATTCCCGGAGGAATTCTTCAAGAATTCCCGGAGGAATTCTCCAAGATTTCCCGGAGAAATTCTCCAAGAATTCCCGGAGAAATTCTCCAAGGGTTTCGGGGGGAATTCTCTAAGAATTCCCGGAGGAATTCTCCAAGAATTCCCGGAGGAATTCTCCAAGAGTTCCCGGAGGAATTCTCCAATTCTCCAAGAATTCCGGAGGAAAATAAGAATACCTGGAGGAATTCTTCAAGTATTCCCGGAGGAATTCTCCAAGAATTCCCGGAGGAAGTCTCCAAGAATTCCCGGAGGAATTCTCCAAGAATTCCCGGAGGAATTCTCCAAAAATTCCCGGAGGAATTCTCCAAGAATTCGTGGAGGAATCTGCCAAGGAATTCTTTTAAGAATTTCTTCAGGAATTCTTTTAAGAATTTCTTCAGGAATTCTTTTAAGAATTTCTTCAGGAATTCTTCTAAGAATTTCTTCAGGAATTCTTTTAAGATTTTTTTTTTCAGGAATTCTTAGCAATTCTTTATAAATTCTTTCAAGAAATTCTTTAGCAATTCAGCAAGGAATCATTTGGGCATTCTATTGTGAATTTCTTCGGGATTTTAAGAATTTCTACATAACTTCTTTAAGTATTATGTTTTTGTTTTTTTTTTCGAATATTTTTCACGGTTCTTTTTCAAAAATGGCATGAAAAATACTTCGTCATATTTCTTTAGCATTTGCGTTTGACTATTTTTCAGAAATTCTTAAGATTTTCTTCAGGGATTTTTTCAAAAATTTCTTCGTCTTTTTTTAGACTTTCTCTGTATCTGTCAAAACAGATTTAGGATATTTTAGGAGTTGTTACTTTTCGGGAATTCTTTTACTATTTTCAACAAAAAAAAGTCTTGAGACACTCTGTACAAGTTCTTTCAAAATGGCTGTAGGTATTTTTTTTTTCAAGAATTCATTTACAAATTAAAACAAGTATTCAGGAATTCTCAGAAGATTTCAGCTTTAATCGCTTTGGCAACACTGGTGTCACTTCCCATCCGCATTTTTTTCTTGATTCCATTTGACGCGCCACAACTTTCGCGCGTTGAAACTAGTAGTCGTAGTAGTAATAGTAGTAGCACTTGTGTCAATAATTTCATAATAAATAGGGCATTGTTCTTGCTGCTGTGTTTACTTGTAGTAATAGTAGTAGTAGTGGTAATGGTAGTACCTAGCTTGAATGTACCATTCCGCGCGTTTGAACAGTGTCGGCGGAGAAAAAAAACTTAGAGCACAGTTTATAAACTAGTTTAAAACTTAACAAGCTCCGCTGGCGCCATTTTTCTTTCATTTTTTGGCGCACCATTGTCGTGAAAATTCTCGCTCGAATATCTTCGGGTCAAACAATCAGAAGAAGCATAAATAAATGATTTTTTTTGTTTCTGTCACAATGAACGCGGAGATACATTATTTAAAAATGGGGGGATACAAGAGAGATACTTTACAGACAGTTTAATTTAGCTTTTTGTTCCTCCGTTCTTGGAAAGAGAAGAAGAGCATGGCTTGCTTCGGTTAAATAGGCTCTCGTATGTGTATTTTTTTTTCTCTCAGTTTCACTAAATCGAAGTAATCTTCTGTGGTTTTGTTAGCACGAATTGGACTAGATTAGGGTTACGAATTAAATAACTAGATATGCGCTGGTTTGTTGTTCTTGTTCTTCTGGTTTCGATCAATCATAATATAGGGGTGTTTCAAACAACTTTGAAGGTTATACATAAGTTTATACGTAATTATTGTGTTGAATCTGATTTCTTTTTTTTTTCAGTGTATGTTTTCAAAAGATTCGTACAGTTATATGTCGAGTATTATCTGACAACTATGGTTTGTTTTTAACATCAATGTGGGTTCCCTATCCGTTTACAACTATCAGTTTGAGATTGGTGTGAGAGGATGTATGTTCTTGTTCCGTTTAGAAAACTGGTTGCTTCTTAGAAAAAGTTACTTACTTGCTAGGCATATGCTAACGTCAGTCTGCGGTGTCTGACGTTTCAGTTTTTGGTTTGTCCTACATGTTTGTTTGTTTTTTTTTTTGTTTTCCATTAAAATACATTCAATTTCAGCTCTTCTTACATAGTATGCCACCTATCGGGAAATGGTTTTGATTATAAAACTAATCGATTTGTTTCTTCGTCTAGTAGGGTATTAGAATTAAGATTCCTTGTAGTGTTTTTGTTTTCTGTCACTAAATATCATTTATGCTTTATGATACATATACAATTCTCTTGGCTTCACTTGTTCTGGGTTCAGCCCTGGGGTAAAAGTCATGGCTTGCTGAGATTCAAGTCTGTCACGGAAAGCTACCGCCGCGGGCGGCCATCTTTGTTCTGTTTCGTTACAGCCGAAGCCTGTAAAATTGGAACGGTCGTTAGAAAATCATCACACACATACTGTAGGTAGAATGACAGATCGAACGAACGAACGAACAAGATGGCCGCCGACTGGTTTACTACCGTTCAAAACGATGCAAGTTTTGACGACGATGTACATTTAAACAGACAATTTGGAAAAATAGATGATTTTTGCTTTGTATTTTCTTAGTATACATTCTCTGAAGACGAAATAAAATCTGCACTTTGCATACACACAGTCAAACATGTTGGATTTTTGTTCACGTGTTCAGCTTTTAACGAGCGAGCCATCACAAACAAGCCCGATTCCTTTATAGAAACCAAACTGTATGACGTTTGCTTTTTGTCGTTTGACAGTTACTGTCAACTGTCAAACAACACAAAGCAGACGTTGTTAGATTGATTGGCAACGCCGCTGTATAAAAGCTGAACAGCAGCTGTCAAACTATGGACACGTGTCAAACAGCCGTGACCGTGTGCCTGCCTACTACAGGACCCTACCTGTACAGACCTGCACGCGGCGCCATCTGTGGGCGAGTCGCTTACTTCCTCCTCTTCTTGTTGCGGCGCTTGCGTAGGTACCGCTCCCGCCAGCTTATCCGCAGCGTGCGCACCTCGCCGTCACTGTCGCTATCGTCTTCGTCGTCGTCATCGTCGCTGCCCCCGCTATACGGAGAACAATTACACGGAGATCGTTACCTTTCGTTTTTCTGAGAAGGTTATTTTTGCTTGTTGACGAGTTTGATTGGCTCAGTGTGTTGGCAGATGGCGCTACAGCTCGGTTATTAGTTTGCGATGATTTTCGAGAATAATGATCGCTGTGTTTCTCTCTGAGATGATTTTGATGATTTTTCTTTTGCGAATGGATCTGGTGTTCTGTGGCCTGAGGGACGGTTTACCTATTTGCGACGAAGCAGTGCTTGTTATTATCGTTTAAAAGTGTGTATTATCTCAATCAGAAATTGTTGAGGGTTTCTTTGTAAACAACTGTAAGCGTTATAATTATTTCTGGCAAAGCAAAAAAAAAGTCAAGCAAAGGTCTGTTCGGGAAGCACAGTAAGCGTAGATGATCAACACGTGGGCTATGATTGTCACAAGATGACTTTTGTTAAAACAAGTAAACAAAGTATGCTGTAGTTTGAATGTACCCATAATAAACATTTATTCTATTGTGATTCTTAAACCTTCTGGTTCAGTTTTAGTTCAGTATAAGATATGATTATACTGGAAAACAAATAAAAATTATCTACGTTCAAAAACTGTTCTATCATTTCAGGTGTTCTAGATGATATATTTTGAACTAAAAGGAAGAGAGAAAATGGACAACAGGGCATATCAACATAAGTAACGATTAATCGTATCACAGAAGCAAGGTAGGCGGTAAAAGAATAACTATCTGATCATTTCGTAGAGCACTTTGCGCGTGAATATCGTGTTTCTTCCCACGAGTGCTTTTAGAATCTGGAGTTTATCACCCATGTCCCCCTGAGTATAACTCAGAAATATTATGAAACGAGCTCACCTATTTATCTGGAAACGGCTTTTACGGCCATCTGGTGCTGAGTGGTATATCGAAACTACTGCAGATTGAATCGAAGCAACCTGTGACTTGTAATCTAGGAAAAGGCGTTAGAAACACATCTTCATTTTAGTCCCATGAACACACGAGACAAGACGACGTGTTTCCATAGTTTCAGCCCAAAAGGTTATGGGCCCAGTAGTGGTACGAGAAAGAAGGCTAAAAGTTCCAGAACTCAATGTTTTTTCAACAGAAGATTAACGGAGGTGGTAACGGCATCGCTTCTCCCAAACTGACAGCGATCGAACAGCTCGTCGGTCGTGAAAACTGGCAGACCTGGAAGTTTGCGCTTCGCACTTATCTGGATGTCGAAGAGCTGTGGGAGGCCGTGAAAGCTACTCCTGACGAAGCTGTAAATGTTCCCGCAGTCAATGATACCAAGGACCGCAAAGCTCGTGGAAAACCCATTCTTGGACATGATCCGACGTTGCACATCCACATTCAAGACATGTCAGGGACAGTCAGGAAGACAGCTGGAAGATAGACGAAAACGGCTAGGAATGCGCCTTCTCGCTGGGCTACCCGAATCCTTTGCAAGCCCATGGTCATGTCAGCGAAGAACTTTAGAACTGCGATAACCAGAGACATAGTGAAAACGGATCTACTACAGCAGGTTTAGCAGTTGCCGACGTGTGTCGATCCAGTATCTAGGGGAGCAGGAAGAACCAGTTCTGAACAAACTCGTCAATGAGCCCGAAAGCCAGACCAGCTCGTCACAAGGCTCAGCTGATAATCAAAGGGTATTCGTAGCGAAAGAGCATAGACTATGAAGAATCATAGTTCACTGATGGACGTCATAGTTCGCTGCGATATCTCTTTGCGATGGCTGTCCGTTTGAATCTCGACATCAATCAAATGATTCGAAGAGGATCTCTCGGAGGAGGGGGACGACCGCTCTACTTCGAAGACATCCCGAGTAGGACCTAGATCTACAAGCCGCGTGGATACCACACTGAAGAAGTTTGGACGGGTTTCAACCGGCAACGACCCCTGAGTGTACTACAAGATAACCGGCATTAAAGTTACATTCGTGGTGATCTACGTCGATGTTCTCATTTTCGCGAGCTGTCGTCGGTCACGAAGGCAGCTGAAGGAAGATATTGGCATTGACGCATCATTGACGACCATTGACGCATCGGCCAAGAAGCGTATGTGTTTTCAAGTGACCAAGACCAATACGGTTGCGACACCGTTGAACTCTGAACGACAAGCTTACCAAAGCAACGTCGGGTGTATTCCCAGGGTCCCAGGAAACTCTCGGAGGAAGTCCCAATCTCCCGAAGAAATTCCCAGGAAACTCCCAGAGAAATATCCGAAAAATTCTGGAGATACGTTTAGGCAACTTCTGAAGGAATTCACGAGGAATTTAGGAGCAACTCTTGGGATTATTTCCTAGAGAAATACCCGGGAAACTCCAGGAGGAATACACAAGAAACCTCTGTAGGAATTCCCGGAGAATTTGTGGAAAAATTCTCGAGGATTTTTTTAGGAACTCATGGAGAACTCTTGGAAGGAATCACGAAAAACTCTTGGTGGGATTTACGGAAAACTTCTTGAGGAATTCTCTAGGAACTACTAAAAGAATTCCCGTGAAAAAAAATCACCAAAAACCTTTCAGAAATTCTCGAAAAACTCCTAAACGAACTTCTTTGATAATTCCCGGTATACTTATGAAGGATTTTTGCAGGAGCCGAGTTTTTCAGCCCCATGTTGATCAATTTCCTACAACTGAAGTTTTGTCCAGGACTTTTCCAACATTTTCTCCAGAAGCTGTTCGTTTATTTTTTCATCCAGGAATTTTCTTGAGAATTACGGGGAAACTTCTGGAGAAATTTCTAGGCAAAATTTGGAAGATTTCTAGCGAAACTCTTGGAGTAATTTACCAAGAACTTCTAGGGAAATTCCCGGAAACTTTGTAAAGGGACTCCAGGGAAACTTCTGGAACATTTTTTTCGAAAATTCCTGAACGTTTGCTTAAGAGTGGTTTGTTCCACTCTTGTACAGCAAAAATGTTTGTTGGGAATGCACAGAAAAATTCCAGCAATGTTCTGGAGCAACGTCTAAGGCTCCTGGGAGCATTCTCTGGGAAATCTTGAAGATATTCCTGGGGAACTTCAAAAATTGGTAGAATTTCTGGCGCACTTCACGAGAAATCCCCTAGAAACTGTTGAGGTAATTCATGGAGAACCCCTGAAGAAAAAAACTCAGGAAACTCTTGGAGATATTCTATGGGAATTCCCGGAGGAATTTGCCAGAAAACTTCTGGAGGAATTGCTGGAAAACTTCTGGAATAATTCACGGGGACTCCTGATGGAATTTTCAGGAATAAAGAAGGTTCACTGGGTGAATCGTAAAAGGAACCCCATAATGATTTCAAAGGGAATTCCCGGGCAAAACTTGGATTTTTCTGGATAACTCCTCAAGAAGTTCTTCGGAAACTCCTGAAAGAAATCCGTGGAAATCTTCCAGAAATTCACTGCTAAATCTGGGAGAAACTCCTGCAACGATTAACGGGGATCTTCTGGAAAATTTCCAGAGGAACACTTGGAGTGCTTTACGGAGAACTTCTGGGGAAATTTTCGAAGGAACTCCCGGGAAACTTCTGGAGCCTTTTTTTACAAAATTCTTTGAAGGATTCTCGAGGAACTTTTCAAGTAATTCGCGGGGAAATCTTGGAGGATTCCACGTAAAACTTTAGGAAGGATTCATGGAAAGTTCTCTGGAAGGAAGTCTCTAGAGTCTAGAAACTATGGGAGCTCCTGGAGGAATTCCCGGAAAAGTTCCAGGAAAACTCCTAAATGAATTGTCGGGAAACTCCTGGAGAAAGTCCATTACGATTTCAAAAGAGATCCCGGGGGTTTTTTCATTGCTCCTCAAGGAGTTCTTCGGCAACTTCTGAAGAAAATCCCGTGGAAATCTCGCAGAAATTCACCGGAATATCTTGAAGAAACTCCTGGACGAATTTACAAGACATTCCTGCAGGAATTTCTAGGGAACTTTTGAAAGTTTTCTAGAGAAACTCTTGGGGGAAATTCTCGGAGAATTTCTAAAGGAACTCCCGGAAAACTTCTAGACCAGTTTTAGAAAAAAAATCCTGGAAGAATTCTCGAGGAACTCAGATGGATTCGCGGAGAACTCTTGGAGGAATTCACGGAGAATTTCGAGAGCGATTCACAGAAAACTCCTAGAGGAATTCTCGAGGAACTACTGGAGAATTTTCCGTGAAAATTCCAGCGGAATTCACTAAAAAAAATCCTGGAGAACTACAGGAGGAACATCTAGGGAATTTCAGGAGGAATTCCCGAGGGAATTCAGGAGGTACTCCTGGGAGAATTCTCTGGGAACTCCTTGAGAATTTCCCTAGAAAATGCTGAAATAATTCATGGGAAACTCCCGAAAAAAAAAATCCAGAAAACTCCGGGAAAAAATCTATGGCAGCTCCTGGAAGAATTCCCGGAGAAATTTCTGGAAAACTCCTGGAATAATTCACGGAGGACTCCTGAAAAGAACTTCATGAGGAACTTTCGAACAACTCCTGATATAATTCACGATGAATTGTTGGGCAAATTCCCGGGGAACTCCTTGCAGAATTCCCAGGGCATACCTGGAAGAATTCTTTTAAAAAATCCTGAAAATCCTGGAGAAAATTACTAAGAAATCCAAGAGCCCGCAAAATTCGTGAGAAATGCTTGGAAATTCGGAAGGAATTCCCGAGGAACTCTTGGAATAGTTCTGGGGAAATTTTAAAGGAATTGACAGGCAACTCGTGGAGACATTTCCGAGAATCTCCTAGAGGAATTCCCGGGGCAATCCCAGAAAGAACTCCAAAAAAAAAACCTCAAAAGTAACATGTGAAGGAATCACAGATGAAGAATTCCTGAGAAACTTCTGGAATAACTCACGGAATAATTCCTGGAGAAATTCCCAGAAAACTCTTTGAGGAATTCCCAGAAAAAAATCCTGGAAAACTCCTGGAGTAACTCATGGAGGACTCTTGGATGATCACCGAGGGAACGTCTGGAAGAATTCTCGATGAAGTCCTGGAAGTATTCACGATAAATTGCTAGCAGAACTCCCGGGAAACTCTTCTAAGAATTCCCGAAGAACTACTGGTGAAATTCTGAAGAAACTGTCAGGCAACACGTGGAGACATTTCCGGGAAACTGCTGGAGAAAATCACGAAAAAAACCTGAGGCAATCCTAGAAAGAACTACCATAAAAACCTCAAAGAGAACTTGTAAAGGAATCACGGTTTAAACTCCTTGTTGTATTCCAGAAGAAATTTCAGAAGGGACACTTGAGAAACCTATGGAATAACTCACGGAGAGCTACTGGCCTAAATTTCAGGGAATTTCTGGAGAAACTCCTCAAGAGCTTCTGGAAAAATTTCCAGAAGAACTTTTTTTTATTTTTTTTTATTTTTGTGTATTTTAACTTAGATGCTAATTCTACACTCCTTCCAGAAGAACTCCTGGATGAATTTCCAGAGATTTTCTGGATATATTCTCTGGGATGTTCTGGAGAAACTCTCGGAGAAACCATGGAGCAACTCTTGAAGATCTCCTAGAAGTAATTCAGGGGAAATTTTAAAGAAATTGTCGAAAAACTTCTGGACAAAATTTCCGAGAAACTTCTGAATAAATTCCGCCCCCCTCTCCGGCAATCCCATAACGTAGTTCTGATAAAATCCCAGATCAAAATCCTGGATGAATCTCAAAAGGAACTTCCGAAGGAATTCCTGCAGAACTTTTGGAATAATGCACGAAGATTTTCTAGGAAAATGCCGGAGAAATTCTCTGAGAGCTCCTGTTGAAATTTCCGGAACCTCCTGGAAGAATTCCCGAAGAACTCTTGGAATAAGGTACCTCGGGGCAAGATGAAACGTGAAGTTTTCAAATAGATTTCAATACAATTTTTAAGTTTTTCTTTCGCTAAACAGCTGTTTGAATCAAAAACTAAGTGTTATTACATTCAAGCTGTTTACCATTATATAAAAAAAACATCATGTTAACCCGCTGTTTAATCTTGCCCCACTCGTTTCAACTTGCCCCGGTGTACCTTAGTTTACGAAGAACTCATGAACGAATGTCTAGGGAATTCCTGAAGAAATTCTCTGTGAGCTTCTGGGGAGATTCCCGAAGAGCCCATGGAAGAACTCCTAGAGGAAGTCTAGTGGAACTCCTGGAGAAATTCTATAGAAATTGTCGAACCACTTCTGGAGAATTTTCCGAGGAATTTCTAGGAAAATTCCCGAGGATCTACAAGAAGAATTTCCCAACAACTCCCGCAGCAATCCCAGTACAAAGTTCCAAGAAATTGGAAGAGAAATTTCTAATGGAGTCCTAGATGAAATTCCTGTTAGAATCCCATAAGGGTTTTCAGAAGGAATTCCGGCGAAACTTAAAGAATTTCCAGGGAATTCCTGAAGAAATTCTCTGGGAGCTTCTGGAGAAATTATCGGAGAACCCAGGAAGAATCCCTGAAGAGATCTGGCAGAATTCCTGGAGTAATTCAGGGGAAAATTCGAAAGAAATTGTCAGACAAATTCTGGAGCAATTCCCGATGAACTAGTGGGTCAATCCTAGAGCAAACTTTCAAAAAATCGCAAGAAGAATTTGTGATAGAATCCCAGATGAAACTCCTGGAGGAATCTGCATACAGGACTTCAGAAGGAATTTTTGCGGATTTTTTTGAAGAATTCACGGAGAGCTCCTGGGCTGATTACTCGAGAATTCCTGGAGAAATTCTCCCAAAGTACTCGTGGAACAATTCACGGGGAACTCCTAGACGAATTTCCCGGAAATTCCTGGATAAATTCTGTTGGAGCTTCTGGTGAAATACCCGGATAACCCCTAGAGGAACTCCCGGAGAACTCTTGAAGGAATTCCCGTGAAGTTCAGGAGGAATTCTGAGGGACTTAAGAATTTCCCTATGTCAGACAACTCCTGGAAAATTTTTCGAGGAAGTCCTGGATAAATTCTCGGGGATCTTCTGGAGAAATCCACGTTGCAAATCCCAGAAAGAAGTTACAAAAAGGAACTTCTGATAGGATCCCAGATGAGATTCCTGGAGGAATCGCAGAGAGGACTTCAGAAGAAAGTTCCGAGGAACTTGGAATAACTCACGAAGAATTGCTGGATGGATTTCCAGGGGACTTCTGGAGAAATTCTAGGAAAACTCCAAGAGGAATGCCCGAGGAACTTTTGCGGAAATCATCAAAAGAACTCCCGGAAAAATCTTAAAAGGAATTTCTAAACAAATCCTAGAAAGAACTCCTTGAGGAATCGCCAAGAAGTTCCAAAATAAGGATATAGAATCTTCAAATAAACTCCCGAAGCAATTCCAGAGGACTTCTTGAGAAGTTTCCAGGGAACTTCTGCAGGAATTTCCCAAAAATTCCTGAGAAAAATTTAAAGGTATTCCCGAAAAAAACACGCAGGATTTGGAAATCCAGCAAATTTTAGTTTCCCGAAAAACTCCCGGACAACTTCAGGGGTAATTGACGGGAACTTCTGTAGGAATTCACGAGGACCTTCTGGAAGTATTCTCGGGGAACTCATGGAGAAATTCCCGGACATCTTCTGGGATAATTCATGGACTTCAGAAGGAAGTTCCGAAGAATTGCTGGACGGATTTCCAGGGAACTCCTGGAGAAATTCTTGGAGAACTCCTAGAGGAATTCTCGGGGAACTTTTGCTGAAATCCTACAAAGAACTTCTTGTAAAATCTCAAAAGGAACTTTAAAAAAAAATCCTAGAAATAACTCCATGAGGAATCGTTGAGGAATTTGCCAAGATCTTCCGAAGCAATACCAGATGACTTCTTGGGAAATTTCCGGGGAAATTCTTGAGGAATTTCCGAAGAATTCCTGAAGGGGGATTCTCGAAAAAACTCGCAGGATTTTCGCGAATCCGGAAAATTTGGAATATCCGAAAAATTCGCACAACTCCAGGGTTAATTGACCGGGAACTCCTGTAGGAATTCACGAGGAACTTCTGGAAGTACTCTCGGGGAGCTCATGGAGAAATTCACGGGCATCTGCTGGGATAATCGTGGCCCTTGAGACTCCTGAAGGAATTTCCAGGATGCTCCGGGATAAATTTCCGGAGCACTCCTGGTGGAATCCCAGAGGAATTCCTTGAGGAATTCCTGGGGAAGTTTTTGGGGGATTCCTGGAGAACTCTATGAGTAACTCCAGGGTAAATTCTTAAGGCATTGTCGGTGAACTCCTGAAAAAAAATCCTGGGGATCTCCTGGAGCAATTCCCAAGGAGCTTCTAGGGGAATCCCAGAAAGAATGCCCGAAAAAATATCTCTAAAGTAGTTTCTGAAGGAACCCCTGATGAAACTCCTGGAATTATCTCAGATGGAACTTCTGCAGCAGTTCCAGAAGGAACTTGTTGGGGAATCTCACTCAAGGATGTTCCAGAATAAGAATGTAGAATCTCAGAACGAACTCCTGGAGGAATCCCAGAAGAAATTTCTGCTTTCTTGAGTAAGTTATTTTGCTTTATTCCGGCGAAGGTTTCAAAAAGATCTATCCAACACAATTACTTTAAAACTGCCCTGTGTCCTTTGCTTGAGCTTCAAAGTCCTCGAATTTCGTTTCGAAGAGTAAATCCTACTTTTCCCTAACTGCCTATCTACATGTCATCGACGGCGGTGTTTCGTACAATTTTTGGCGCCACAATTCCACGGTTTAGAATATCACTAGGGTGGTCTAATCTCAATTCGATCTTCTGTCACTCACGACGATTCTCTCTCTCTAAACATGGGTAGATTCGCTGACTCTTGATACCTTCATTCCTATTCATGTTAATTGGTATTCCTTCATCATAAGCATATTTCCGTGTGTGTGTTCCAATTCCTCCCGTTTCGCTCTGAGGTTCCCTACCTTGTTTTCCGTTTTTAGTCTTCTGTTCTGTTTGTTTACTGTTTTGTTTCTCTACTGGTTATATAAATAGTATATTTTGGAGTTTCACACGCATACACTGATGATAGATGATGATTTTTGCTTGAATGTTTTTTCTACTGTTTTTTACACATTTTGATGGTGAGTAAAACTATGATTTTTGCCTGTACCATGGACAAAATTGTAACGTATTTGAAACACGTTGCAAATTTTTTTATATACGTGGTAACTAATACATGCCTACTAAGACAGAATGAAAAGAAAACGTTAACATAAATAAGGGACAAACAATCCTAATGTAATATATTACAAAAAAACGTTTCTTTCAACTAGCTGCCCTGTTTCTAAAACAAAAATGATCAACATTTTTCCCCGTCGTCCGGTTCCGGTGCACTACACACTTAATTCGAATCAGATTTTTTTCTTCCTTGAAACACTAACTGTCAAATATTTCACGCTATGACACCGAGAATTGTTCCTGTTGTTTGTTTCTTGCTGTGAGTGATTATGTGTATTGTTTGGTAAAATTCTTGAAATTATTTTTATTTTTCAATCTAAAAAACAAATCTATACAATCACCTTTGACATACGCAACAATCTATAAAAAAAAAATCTTCGCTTCGAGTTCCTTGATTTGAATTTTCACTGGAACATTTGCTTCTGTGTGTGTTTGTGTGTTGTTGTGTGTGGCGGCATTAGTATATGTGATAGCACACGATACGATAGCAATACAAGTTTTGTGGTAGCTTCAGTAATAGTAGTAGCTGGTAGTAGCACGATTGATCGGTGACAACGATGATGATGATTGATGGCGATGATACTGACGCTGATGATGATGATTTTGGCAATGGTAACAAACATGACGATCCGATCCAAAATCGCATTCACTCCAATCGAATGTTATAGTAGTAGTTGCCAACACTGTTGCCGTTTCTCTTCAGTTCTTTCTTCACACTTCCTTCGCTCCGCTTTCCGAGTGTTTTTGTTTTGGTTGTATGTTTGTGTGTGTTAGTTGCGCGTTCGCATGACTTTTCTCTTGCGGGGGTTTCTTTCATATTTCGATTAAAAATGTTGTGAGAGAGTATTTGTGAAACAGAGCGAGCGGGCGAGAGTGAGAGGGGATGACGCGTAGGACGAGACAGCACAATGAGCACGATCCTAGAACTGGTTCAGCTCTTCCAGAATCTCCTGTTCGATGCGTTCCAGTTCCTCGTCCTGGAGGACTTCATCTTCGTCGTCGTCGTTGTTGTTGTCGTCACCATCGTCGCCATTGTTCAGGTCACCGGGACGGCTTCTTCTGGTTCGGCGGCCACGTGGTCCGCCGTTCCCCTCGTCTCACCACTCGTTTAGCATGCAGTCGTCCAGCTGGGTCTCCAGGATGTCGATGTTGGACTCGTAGTCTTCGTCCTCGTCGTACGACCTGCGGAAGAGAACAATGGGAACAGGCCGATGGTGGCGGTGGTTGTGGTAGTGTGGTAGTTGCAGCGGCGTTGGCGGTTGCGTTGGTAATGGTGGTAGTTGGTGATTTGTTGGACAGGCAAGGGAGGTTCGTTGAGGGGTAAAGAGAAAAAGAGCGAGAGGGGATCGGCGATGGAGAGAAAAAAATACGAGTGTTAGTGAATTTCGGCCATCGAGTTTGACGAGCAATAATGAGAGAGAGAGGGGGAGAGATGCTCAATATGTAGAGTTATTCAAACTTTGAGAACTTTTTATAGGTCATTCCAACAGTTTTCTAAAGCGTAGGTTTCTATGGCAACAGCTAATGATGACGATGAGTGACGGAGTCGAGCTAATTGACTCAAAGCATGATGAGTGCGGATGATGAGTATATGAGTTCCAGTGTGCAAATTGGTTTTACATACAGTGGGACGACTTTTGTGTTGTTCAACATAAAGAGCATAGAACAAAAATGCATTGCAAAATGTATAATAATGAATGGTTGAATTTGAGAGTTTAAAGTTGTTTTTTATTTCGTACTTTATTTGACCTGTTTCCTGTCAAATTTCTCGTTATGGGTATTTTTAATTCAACGAAAAAAAGTAGACATAGTAGACTTTTCTAAGCGAATCTTTTTTGCCCTCCACAGAAAAAAACAAGGTCTCGCTGTTTACCAAATTACCAAAATTGATTACTTGTTTGAAAAAATACATGTGGGGTCACTGTACTGATGGATTGGTTACACTTTTTTGAAGAGTTTTTTTTCTCTTTATCGACATATGTATCTCTAATTGTTTTCACTAGATCTTTTATAAGTGAGTGAATGATCTTTCAATGAACCTTGAATGGTCCTGAAAAACTTAGAAGATCTAAGTAGAACATCTAGAAAAACATCCATAGAAAATTCAACACAAACTTTCTGACATTATTTCTGCTGATAATATTTCCAAAAATTCGCACAGCAGTCCTTGAAATAATGGTTCCAGAACTCCGGCAGTTCTTTCTAATCTTTTCTCATACAAGGGATTCCTGGAATAATTTCCGAGTCAAATCTGGGAAAGTTCTTAAAAGATGTGCACAGGAATTCCTGATGAAATTTCCGGTGGAACTGCTGGAGTAGTTGACGGGGAAATTACTGGAGATATCTGCTGAATGAGTTCCTGGAGGAGTTGCCGAATGAATTTATCGATGAGTTGAAGGAGTTGTCGAAAGAATTTCTGGAGACAAACAGTAGGTAGAGTTCCAGAAGAATTCTTGAAAGAGATTCCAACAAGAAGATTGACGAAATTCCAGGAAAAAAAGGTTCTGGAAAATCCCTGGAATTTTCGGAATTTGTGGATTTGCCGAAGAAATTTTGCTGATAGCAGAAATTTCCGAACTTATTTCTAGATAAATTTTAAGAAAAATAGCCGAAGAAATTCCTGGAAAAGTTTTCCACAAACTTCTAGTGTTCTATTGAGATCATCGAAAACATTTTCGGAAAAATCTACCAAAGAAAAACTTGCAGAAATTTCTGAAGCAACTCCTGGTCCATGGGAATCCTGGAGACTTCACTAGTGAGATTCCTAGAAAATTTTCAGAAAGAAAAGTGCGTAAAGAAATTTCTAAAGAAATTTCCCAGAATTCCAGAACGCATTGCTAAAAGAATCTATATAGGAGTTGTAGAAGCAAATCCTAGAGGTATTTCAGATGCAACTCATAGAAAAACTCCAGAAGGAGTTTCTAAAGCAATTCCTGAAGAAACTCCAAGAGCGATTCTTGAGAAAACGCTTCTGAGAACATCCCAGAAGAAGTCTTTTTAAATTTTCAGAGAAATAACCGGAAGAATTGTCCATGAAATACCTTGAATCGCCTGGAGGTGTTCTGGAGACAATAAGGAAAAAAAGCCGAATTCCCAGAACATTTCCTAGTGGAATTTTTAGAGAAAATCCTGGAGATCTTCCTGAAAAAACTTCTGAATTCCGGAAGCAATTTTCGAATAATGGATCTGCCAATTTTGCCTTAAAAACTTAAGAGGAATTGCAGAAGGAACTCATGGCAAAACTCCACCAGTAATTTACAAAAAAAAAACCGTGAGGACATCCGTAATGAATTCTCTGAAAAATCACTGCTAAACTGTGTGAGGAAATCTCTGACACTTTCGGAATTTCTTTGAGGATCATCTGAAGAATTACACAGATATTTAAAAATAGACCAAAATGGGAATAAATAAATTCCTAAAAATTACTGAAAGCATTATTAAAAAAAAATAATAATGGCCGAATTATTTTTGCTTTAAGAATTTCAAGAAAAATGGCCAGGAACCTTTCGAGGGGATCCTGGCGAAATTTCAAATGGAATTTTGGGATCAATTGCTGATGGTAATATTAGAATCGCTGAAGAAATTTCAGAGGAATTAACTGAATGTATTGATTACACAGCGCAACATTTTTTTGTCTCAAGAACAAACTTATGTGTCTCCGAAGGATTTTGGGCCGCTGAATCCGAATCCGGGCTCAGATTTGCTCTAACACGTCACAATTTTGAGCTATACCTCAATTTATGGGGCAAAATATGCGATTTTGGGCTTTTTTGACTGCAAGCCATTAAGCAAGGCAATATTTTTTTTAAGTAATCAAAAGGTTAATTGGTCAATTAACATCTAAATTAACGACTCATGCAAAATATTTCGTTTTACCTGATCAAATTTGATAGATTTAAGCATTTTATGTTAGTATGGAAACTTGCATGCAACTTCTGGAGGGTGACTTGTATGGGAAATATCGTACCTAACATAAATCGCTTAAAACTATCAAATTCGATTTGGTAAAACGCAATATTTTGCATGAGTCGTTAATTTAGATGTTAATTGACCAATTAACCTTTTGATTGCTTAAAAAAATATTTTCTTGCTTAATGGCTTGCAGTCAAAAAAGCCCAAAATCGCATATTTTGCTCTATAAATTGAGGTATAGCTCAAAATTGTGACGTGTTAGAGCAAATCTGAGCCCGGATTCGGATTCAGCGGCCCAAAATCCTTCGGAGACACATAAGTTTGCTCTTGAGACAGACAAAAGGTTATTTTTTGTTACGCTGTGTTATTTTTAAGTCGAATAGTCAAAGATGTTCTTGGATTTACAAAAAAAGCATTGCTAAAAGAATTTCTGTGGGCATTGTATGAGCATATTCTACTGTAATTCCAGGTGCAATTCCTAGAAAAATTCCAACAAGAATCTGCAAAGAAATTTCAAGAGCAGTTCCTCTGGAAGGAACTGTAAAAGCGAATTTTGGAAGAACTTCGGGAGGAACTCTCTCGGAAGAATTTCAGGAGTAATTCTTGCATGTACTATAGACGGAGCTTGAATTTCAGAATAGATTCCAAGTAAAATTCCAGGAGGAACGTTAGGATGAACCTTAAGAAGTATTCCAGATGGAATTCCAGAAGAACTCTATGCGGTATTGCAAGAAGAATTCCGTGAGCAACTGCAGGTGAACTTCGTTGATTAATTCTTATAGAATTATTAGAAGGTATTCCTAGAGTTGAAAAATTCAAAAGAAATTCTAGGAGAAGTTCCAGGACGAGTTTCAAAGAAACTTCAGAAGAAATTCCGAGAGAAACTTCAGGACAAATTCCAGGTGCAACTCCAAGTGCAATTCCAAGCTGAATTCCAAGAAAATTTCTAGAAGGAAAACTAAGATTAATTTCAGGAAGAACTGCAAAGAAATTCCCGGGAGAAATTCTAAGAGAAATTCAAGAAGCAATTCGATGGGGTTTTCCAGGAGTAATTCTTGCAGAAATTTCTCTGGGAATTGTCACAAGAATTTCTCGAGGAATTTCTAGAAATTTCTCGAGAAATGTCCTCGTACCCAAGTAAGGAAATCCCTAAAGTTAAGTATATGACCTTAACACTATTGTTATGGAGGATATGAAGCATATGGGAGCTGAATTTTTCGTGAATCGGTGAACGATTCACGAAAAATTCTTGCTCAAACGTTGGATTGTGTTACGGGTATAAATATTTGTTACAATTATAAGACAGAATAAATGTTTAATGTGTTATAAGATTATTATTCGTTCGTTCTTTGTGTTGTATGTTTCATTTTAACTTATATATATTCCCATACTTTTAATGCACATTTATAGGGTTCTGGAAAAATAGAGGCCCATGAAATGCAATCCCACTTTGATTGCCGACTTTCAGGCTATTTCGGGCAGCGGTCAAGTACTAGAGATGTAAACCTTCCCCTGCCACGGACTTCAAGTTGTTAAGCTCAAGTATCGAACCCTGAAACGGGATGCCCAATTAGGATTAGTTTTCCTAGACACAAATAAGCTATGTAAACAGAATAAATACTGTTAACAAAAATAGAATCAGCCAAACAAAACACTGTTCCAGGATTGACTGATGGACCAAAACCAATAAATGAAACCTCGTCATACTGTGTTCGTAAATTGTTATTCTTTTGAGGATAACTGGCCACTTTTATGTTTTGTGTTGTAAATGTGAATTCGTGTAGTTATATTTTAATGTGCATTTGAAATGTTCTATTTATTTTTCGCAATGAAAAACAAAATAGAGCATTTATAGGGTTCCATCATTGTTTGTCCGTTTTCTGGCACCCAACGCGGGCCATTTATTATTAGATTTTTAGAATATTCATGTAGGAATTCCTTAGGAAACTTGTAAATTTCGATATTGCAAACATGTTTCAGAAAAAAAAATCCATAAGGAAATTCTGGAGTAATTTACCAGAAGAATTCATGAGAGAAGTCCTGCAGCAATTGCCAGTGAGTTCGTGGACACATTGCTAAAGGAATATCTGAAAAAAAAAGCTGAGGCAATTTGTTGATTAATTTTGAAAACAACATGCGAAAAAAATCCCGGATCGATTCCCCCCACCGATTTTCCGAAAAAATCCGCTAAACTCTCAGAGAAAGTCCCTTGGGGATTCAAAATCTTTATGGAAATAGTCGAAAAAAATATGGAACAGTTACTGGGATGTTTTATTATATTTCTCAAAATAACTTCTAGAGAAATTTTAGAAGACTTTTTTTTCTAGGAAAAAAGGACGTATCAACATAATGAATTATAATAATTTTTAAAGGAATTCCCAGGGCGAATGATCGCGGAGAAGTTTCTGAAAGATTTTTCGAAGAAATTCTTAGAGCAATTGACAAATGATTTTCTCGGTGTATGCAGAAGTTGGGCAAGGAAATTCTAAGGATACATTTCAAGGCAAATAGCTGGCCAAATGCTTGGAGAATTTCTTGATTCAACTGCAGAAGAAATTCCAAGAAAATTTTTTGAAAGAATAGCCAATGTTTTTTTTCTGAAAAAAAAATGCCGAATGTGTCGCAGGATTTATTTATTTTTCAATTAAAAAAAGACGCAAAACCCTTTGGAGGTCTAACACAAGGAGGCACAAAACATTTTAATCTTAGCGGAAAAAATCCTAACAGAATTCTGAAAAAACTTCCGGAAGGTGTAGCCGAAGAAACTTCTTTAAAAGAAATTTCTAAAGGAATTCCAGCGGGAATCACCGAATAAACTTCTGGATGAATATCAAGAGAAATAGCTAAAGAAATTTCTGGAGAAGTCTCGAGAGTATTCCTATGTATGTGAGTAATCGTGTGTATTCTCCAGAGGACTTTGAAAAATTTCCAGTAAAATTCTGTTTTTGTAATCTTTGAAAATATGCCAAAAAGTAATTTTGTACAGATTGCTGAATTCTGGAATAATTTCAAGAAGAACTGTCGAAGGAATTGCCACATTTATTCATCAGAAGGAATTATCAAAGGAATTACTGTATGAATTGTAGAAAGTTATAATAGAAAAATGTTAGGAAAACTTACAAGAGAACCTCTAAAAAAGATTCCTGCAGGAAATGTTTGAAAAATTTATGAAAGAAATCCTTGTGGAACGTGGACCTTTTTGAGAAAATCCTAGCGGTATTCCGGGAGGAGATTCTGATCAAATTGTCAGTAAATGCATGGAGGAATGGCCGATGGAATTCCTGGAGGCATATACTTAAGGAAATACCGAAGCCTTCAAAGGATTATCTGGAGTAATTCCGATAGGAATTTCAGAAAGAAATTTTGGAGATATCTCCGGAGAAGTTGTTTAGAGAACTCCTGCAAGAATTGCCAGTGAAGTTCTTGATATTAAAAAGACATCTCAAAGATACAAAAATCTAACGAAATTGCTACAGAAATTCGTAGGATTATTTTGGAAATAATTACCGAAAAAAATTCCTGGATGAATTCCCTAAGGAGAACCAGGAAGAATTACCAAAGGAATTTCTGTAGGAATCGTCAAAAGAAATCGCAAAGAAATGTTGAAGGCCCCTAGCAGAAATTTCTGGAACAAATTCTTGCGGAAATCACTAATCCGAAGGGAAGTTTCTTAACACATTGTCAGTGAAATTAATGACAAAATCTAGGGTTTTTGTAGGGGGATTTTCAAGGGGATTTTTCGAAACAGTTTCAAAAAGAATTGCAGAATAAATTTCCGAGAAATCACCGGCGAAATTTCTGCAAAAGATGAATTTCTAGAAAAAATGTTTAGGAATTGTGAAAGCAAATATTGGAACAATTTCTCGTGCATTTCCTGGATGCATTCCCGGTTGAATTCCTAGACAAACTCATTGTGGAAATTCGGAAGAAACTCCAGGAATAATTCATGGAGAAACTTCAGAAGTAACACGCTTTTTAGGGGTATTTTTAGGAGTAGCTCCAAAATAAGTTCTGAGAGGAATTTCCAGAGGAAATCCTGGAAGAATATTGTTGAGAAATTCCCGGAGAGAACCATACAGGAGTGCACAGACATAGTCCCTGGAGATATTGGCAAATTCCTGAAGAAATTGCCGGTGAATTGCTGGATACTTAAGGGTTTACCAAAGGATATTTTGCAAAAATTTCTGGAGGAATTTCCAAACAAATTTATGAAGGTATGTCTGCATTGATTTAGAGAGGCATCTCCGTGGAATTGCTAATAAAAATTTTGTTGAATTGCAAAAGGAATTCCAGTAGAAACCTGAGTATATTGCAGGAGGAAATTCAGAGAAATTCCAAGATTATTTCCAAATGGAATTCTTAGAGGATTCTTAGAACGAATCCTAAAATAGGTTTCCAGGACGAATGCAAATAATGATTCCAAATGGATCTGCAGGAGAAATTCTATCAGAAGTTCCAGAAAAAAAAATCCAAGGCCAATCCCAAAAGAAATTCCATGAAAAGTTGCAGGAGAAATTTTTAGAGAACTTACAGTTTAAGTTCCATGGGGAATTCCAGAAGGAATTTCAAGAGAAATTTTAGGAGAAATTTCAGGGGACAACAACATGAAGTATCCCAAGATTATTCCAAGAAAAATTCCAGGACGGATCTCAAGCGGGATTCAAAGTAGAATGCGAAGGTTCCATAGAGGAATCCCAGAAAGAATTCCACGAGGAAGTAGAAAAAACTCGGAAGAGTTCCAGGAAAACTTCAAGAGAACGTTTTTTTGTTACTTTCAGAGAAATTGTCGAGGGTAATCCTTGAACAATGTCCGAATAAATATGTTTGAGGAATTCCCGAAGAAAATTCTACTGAAATGCCCACAGAAGTTCCTGCAGGAGATACCAGCGATATTCAAAGGGAAACTGTCGGCGTAATTCCTAAGATGTTCTCGAACAAATACTTGGGATATTGCCAAAAGATATTTTGGAAAAATTATGTGGAATTTCCGTAAAAGCTGAAAGAATGGCTGGATTAATTTCCAGAGATATGACCGAAGAAATTTTCGGAAAATATCATTTCCGTAGAAATGCTAATGGAAGTTTTGAAAAAATTGTAGATTCAAATCCAGGTAGAACTGCAGGAGGAATTCCAGTAGTAACTCTTGAAGAATTCTATGAGAAAGTTCAGGAAGAATCTCAAATAATATCCTCAAAGAATTCCTAAAGGATTTTCAGGAGAAATTCAAAAAGAAATTCAAAGAGGGATTTCTGTGTGAATCCCAGTGGCTACTGCAGAAGGAAATCCAGGACCGATGCCAAGAGGATTTCATAAGAAAAATTCGAGAAGGTACTCCAGGAGGAAAGCCAGGAGCAATTCAAAGAGATAGAAACTCCAAGTAAAACTGCTGGATAGATTTCAAGCGGTATTCCCAGAAATAATTCAAGAGGGATTCCAGGAAAAAATCAAAACGATTTGCTGGGAAACATTGGAATAGTAATTTCCGGAGGATGAATTTCATGGATAATTTCAGGGCAGATTCTAAGAGAATATTCAAAAGGAATGCCAAGATGATTTCCAAGAAAATTTTCTAGGCAATTTCCAGGAGAAATTTGAAGATGAATAGCAGGATGAATTCCAAGAGCAATTTCATGAGAAATTTTAAGAGATATTCAAAACAAAATTTATAAATTAATTCCAGGAAGAATTTCAAGACGATTTTCTAGGAGACCTTGCCATATAAATTCCCAGAGGAACTTCAGGAGGTACTCCAGGAAGGAATTTAGAAGGCATTCCCCGATGTTTGGAGGAGGAATTTCAAAAGGATTTTCAGGAGTTCCAAGAAGATTTCCAGAAGAAATTCTAAATAGATTTGTGGGAGAAATTTTGAGAGGGTTTCCAGCAATAAATCGAAGAGAAATTAATAAAAGAATTGCAGGCAGAATTTCAGAAGGAAGTCCAGGACGGATTTCAAAAGGAACTCCAGGAGGACTTCAGAAAGAATTACATGAAAATTCCAAAAGCAGCTGCTGAAGCAATTCCATGTCATATCCCAAGATATATTTCACGAAAAACAACGATTTTTTCAGAGACATAATAAGATCAATTTCAAGAGAATAATAAGAGATTTCAGGGAAAATTACGTGAGGAATGCCAAGAGCAACTTCCAAAGAATACCAGGAAAAACTCCAAGAGGAACTTCAGAGGAATTCCAGGAAGAATACTAGGAAGATTTCCACATCCGCGATAGATTCCAAAAGGAACTCCAGGATAATTTTGGGGAGGACTTCCAGCACGAGTTCTAGGAGAAATTGCAGGAAAACTACAAAAAAAAGTTGCAGAAGAAACTTTCAACAGGTATTTCTAGAGAAAATCCAAGATAAATTTGAAATAAATTCCAAAGAATTTCTAAGAGATATTTCAAGAGATATTTCAGGAGGAATTTTAGAAGTAAGAAGAAGGAATTTCTAGAAGTAATATCAAGAGTTCCAAAAGAATTCCCGAGAGAAAACTCAGAAGAATTCCAAGAGGATTTCCTTGAAAAGGAATTCCGAGAGGAACTGCAGGAAATCTATTGAAATCGTGAATTCAAGAAGAAGTTCGAAAAGGAACGCCTACCACGAATTCCAGAAACAAATCTATGCGAAATAGCAAACCCAAGAAAAGCTGTAGAAGAAATTCCAAGCGGTATTCTAATGGATTTTTTTAGATAAATTCCTGGAAGACCTTAACTTCAAACAGATTTCTAGGAGACATTTCAAAAGCAATTCCAAAAGAAATTTCGACTGGAATGAAACTGCCTACTACAAAAAAGAAAGAAATTCTGGAATACAAGGGAAAAAGAAATTCTAAGAGAAATTCCCGAAATTGAAAAATGCAAGAAGATTTCATGGAGAAACTCCAAAGCTCAATTCTCAAAAAATATCCCTAGAAATATCCAGTGGAATGGTTGAACCAAAGGAATTTTCGGAAGTATTTTTGCAATATTTGGAAGAAATCTTTGTGAAACTGTTGGAGATAATGCTCAAGGTATACCCGAAGAAGTTTGATTCTAATAGGGTTAACCAGGGAAATCCCTGGAGAAATAGCCGGTAGGATTCGAGAATTAATTGCTTGCCGGTAATGAAAAGTCCCGATCATAACAAGAACCTTGTTTTGTAAAATAGTTCAAAAATGAATTCGGCTCCGTTTTGCCTGATGGCGTACGAGCCTTAAATAAACGATGAAGTAAAAAAAAAAAAACCCTGTTCAAATTCCAAAGAACGACAGCCGACTCATGGCTCATTTCAGTATTATAGTACGGTTGTCATAGTTTACAAGTTAATCTGGAAAACAGAGATACTTTCGTATGTTTTAGATCAGTGATCCTCAGCCTAATTGTCTTTGCGGGCCAAAATTGAATTTTGAAAAGAGACTGCGGGCCGCAAGTCATTCAAGAATTTATTTTCAACAATTTTCAAGATTCAACACACAATTAATTTGTTTGATTTTTTGAAAATATTGAACAAGAGCAAAAAAGTAATCAGGAGATTTTATTTCACTGTAAGAAAAATCATTAAAATCATAGGAAATTGAAAACAGGATTATCAGCACCGCAATATTTAAGTTTTGTATTTCTTGGTATTAATAATATTGAGCAAATGGAGTTTCTTACTGTAGCTTAGGGATTTACTGAAAAGTATTTCCAACCCTTTATTTAAAAAAACCTTAGAACTATGACATTTTTTGGGACTTTTCGTGGATATTGAGAAATTTCAGAATGATTTGTAGGAATTTCAGGGTTTTCGGAAGAAATTCCGAAAAACTGCCTGGAGATACTTTTTGGAAATCCATGATGATTTTTCATAAGTTTTTCTTTATAGGACGCTAATGAAGAAAAACTAACAGACATGATTTTTTGCAAGTGTGCAAGTTTTTGTAGCCGATTTGAATAAACATTTAAGAGGAATTCCCAAAAGTATTGCTAGGGGAATGAAGAGTATCTTGCCCAATCCCTGAAGTTTTTAGCGAAATTCCGAAAGTTTGGGCCCGCTTCCTTTTAAAAGAAATTGTAAAGCAAATATTCTGTTTCTTGATAGTCTCTTGGTACAAGTGCTGAATGTAAAGTATATCAAATATAAAGAATATCGAATATAAGGATTTTTTCGCCGATAAAAACAAAAGTATTTTATTTTCATTCTTGTTAAATCAATCAAATTATCAATGCCGAGTTCTGCCACCCAAAATCTATGGCAGAGAACCTATGGAATTTAGCCTAAACTCATTATTTGAGCGAAATACACCGTTTCTAACAACAGTTTCGAATATGGTTTTGTATATTTTCGAAACAAAAATTCGAAAAGTAGCCTACAGCCCGTGAAACTTTTGAAAATTCTTACTTCTTTAGAAAAACTCTCCATGTTATTGGCAAAATATTTATTCTCATGAAAGTTTTAAAATACAGTGAAATTTCTGATTTTCATTATGGAATGTATGAGTGGGCCACTTTCTAATACATTTCAAAATCAGTTCGCGGGCCGCACAAAACCTGGTCGAGGGCCGCATGCGGCCCGCGGGCCGCAGTTTGGTGACCACTGTTTTAGATAATTGAAATTCTGGAAGAAGCTGAGACTCTGGTTAAAATATTGGTATGGATTTGCGGAAAATTATCATCACCTCGCGTATTACGGGCGTAACTGATATTATTTATCTTGATCGATTTTCTCTTTAAATAATAACTTGGCAAGTCATTTTCGGTTGATTTTCTTGTTCTAGATGATCCAAGTATAGATGACTGCTTCTAAGGTATGCTAGATCGCCATTTTTTCCACCCATACTTGAAAAATAAGTATGAAATCCAACCGGCTGCGATGCGGCCATGTTTTTGAAGTCATCATCTGTTTCAGGTCAAACATTTGATTTAGGCGTAGTTTACGAGTGATATTTTTTCTTTAACAAAAAAGTTCTTTACATCCCCAATTCCGGCCTAATTTGAACACGTTTTTATTTATTGTAACATATTTCATCTAAGAGAATTAGATTTTTTCATAATTCTTATAGTATTTTCGAAAATTTTCTTTTTTGTTGTGGAAAATATTACGCGCTTTTCAAGTGTTGGTCCAGAAAAGTTTACTGTTTACAAATTTTGCTGTCAAAATGGGGTTCAACGCACAATGGGGGTCAGAGATGTTGGCTCGCTTTTTTACTGTGGGGTAGTATTTGGATGACAAGTGGCTGATGAAATCCCATTTGAGCTCCGAACTATTTACCACTACTGATGCAAAGGAGGATCTATCATACCTAAGCGAACTGTCATTTATGCTTGGCTAGATGGTAGCCCTAGTTGTCCTTCACCGAAACGCACCGAGAAACACTGATTGTATTTCTCAGAATAATCCAATGAGAAAACCGGTCATTACAAATACGCCCGTATGATACTAAACGCGAGAACTTTTATGTTGGAATACGAATCTCTCTGAAAGTTAACCGAAGAAGCAAAAACAGCGTTGTTCTGCCTTCGACCTCTTTGTTATATCCCCGTTGACGAATAACGTTCACATTTCTTTTTCCACAAAACAATAGAAGACAACAACTAGAGTTCGTCACGAATGCACATACACAAACATGAACCACTTGAATCATTCCGCTGGCACACACACTACCACAATTAGATCTCAAACAAGACACATTAGCTGGTTTGACACATACAACACAAACATCGGAACAAATATTTACAACAAACAACAAGAGAGCGAGAGAGAAAACACGAGAGAAACAGAGAGAACGATCAAGAGTGAGAGAGCATTCAGAAAAATTCGAATACAGAGTCGAATTCGAGGGTGGGAAACTTCCCAACATAAATGCGATATTCATAATCTCCGATGTTTCTCTGGTTCGAGCGAGTGTGGTGGTGGGTGGATCTGATTGAAGTTTGAATTTGTACAAGTAACATCTAATCCAATTCTATCGAATTTTCGTTTCGTGTGGTTTCGTACAAATGTGGGTTTACGTTCTAGGTAGTGGTTCGTTCAAACGAGGAAAGCTATTATGAGTACATAAGGTTGTAGTGTTGGAGGAGGATACTAAGTTGTACATGTTATATAAACAGGTTTGTACTCTTCGGTTTTACTGACAGACGGAACTTGGATTTGGTTTGTTAGTTACTTACACACAAAATGCACTATAAAATGCACCCATTTCATTTTCAATCGCTTTTCTGCCCTGCGCTGCCGCTGTTGCCGAACTGTTAGCAGAATTAGTAGCGGTAGTGGTATTGGTAGTAGCAGCGTTAGTAGTAGTAGTGGTAGAAGCGGAAGCAGCCCTACTGTCAGCCTTGTTCGTGTGCTGACGAGTCACTACGGAGGAGCAAACGGACACGGTACTGGTGGTGGTGGTGCTGGAGGTGGTGGTCCGGCCAATTGAAGTACTAGCATTGCCGGCCGCCGACGAGGTCATCGCTGCCAGTGACGATGTATTGCCGTGACTTGGCAACGGTCGTCGACCGGAGATGAGACCGAGATCGCACACGTCGCCGTCATCGTCTAGTGCGTCGTAGCAGCCGTAGCTGCGTTAGTTTTTGTACATTTTTTGGATTTCGATTGTTTTAGGTTATGTTAGTACACATTTACAAATGCACACGCGGTGAATCACACGGAAACAAAGGAAAGAAAACATAAGAGAAAAACATCGGTTAGGTCAGGTCGGCTTGCATTGATTTCGTTAGGAAAAGCAATATCTCGGTATCTACGCAATCATTTTGGGCATTGTTTCGTAAAACAACCTTATTTGGTCTCTAATACTTCAACTAGTCGATCCTAAATGGGTGGAGAATTAGAATTTTCTAGTAAAATTCATACTTCAATCGTCACTGAACGAGGGGTGTAATACCGATGGAAAATTTGCCAATCAACAAGACAAAGCAACAAAGCTAATTCTGTCAAAAAATGTATGTAACCAACTACAACGAAAACAATCAGCCCTTCTACAAATGAATCGGGCATGCATGGAAGCAAACACTCGGTAAACTGGCTTTTGACACTAGTCAAAACGAATTACGAACAAACTCAAGTCTAGCTATTGAGGGTTTTCTCAAGATGTCAATCCGGCATTTGATAAATGGTTCTGTAGTGTTGTGTGTAATGTTTATCACAAATAATTACAATATTTATAATGATGCGTTAGATATTTTGAGTGTAAAACGCTATTTTTATATTAAATCAGGCGAAACATTTCAATAGGTCCTATCTGCATTTGAGAGGCTCTCTTTGTTCACTTTCTCTTTCAATTATTGCAATGGTACACTTTTCAACTACGATTGTTTGGACCATCGTTCAATGCAAGGAGACAATCATAATACAAATAAACAGCTTAGATATTAACGAAAGAGAGGGAAACCAAAGAGAGCCTCTCTTCTGCAGATAGGACCTTTAGATATGTTTGGCCTGAAATAAGTGCGCGTATCATATGATTATTAGGTACTTCGAACATTGTGTGTCCAGTTATAGGCCCAGAAACGGTACGAACGAGAGAGGGCAGTACCAAAGTGATTATCAGTACTATTATCAACGCAAGGAAACGCGTACATGAAGGATAAAAATATATTCTCTTATCCATGGCCCCTCGTTGAACCGGCCGGACTACGAGTAACCTTTGACGGGAGACGGAGAGTAGGTGGAAGCTTAGTTTTTGCTAAACGTCTGTTCTACATGTTAGGGGTGGCTAATAGACGTCGGAGTGTCAGTGAAGAACTTTAAGCCGTTCATCAACAAGCAGCGAAAAGAAAATTATACAAGAATGACAACGACCTCAGAGGCGAAAAAATACTTGCGATTGGAAACTCAAGGCGAGGAACTGCAGATCGCACAACTTCATGCAGATCGTCAACTCAACCCACATACCCACCGATCTAGTCAGGGACCGCGAGTTCGACATCGTAGCGCTGCAGAAGGACAAGATCCATGGTGCGAATTCGATCGGATGGTGGCCGATCGACAAAGGATATGCAGGTTGAAAATCAAGGACCGATTCTTTTTCCGCAGCATAATAAAAGTGCCCAGTCTACACTTCTGAAGCACTGATGATGATCTCTGAATACTGAGGTAGTCCAAGAGGAAGAATACAGGTCAACGGTAAAGTACAGTGCCCACCAGCTGATTAACGAGAACCGCCTAGGACTCATTGTTTTCGCCGCAGCAAAGAATCTGGTTCCAAAAAATCTGTTCAATGTGGGCCACAAAGATCTGATGGATCAATGGAAGCATATTTTAGCACGAATTACATACCACTTTTACATTCTAGGCCATGTAAATAACTTTTGACAAATGAAACAGACTTTGATTATACAAATAAGGAAGTAGACAAAGCTGGGAGGTGGTATTATGATGTACTAGCAGGGTGCCTAGAAAACGTAACAGTTTATCTCATTATTATATGATTCCCCTCTCACTGCTATTTTCCAAGGAATCCCTGTAAACATAGAACTTCTTGAAGGAACCTTTAGATAAAGATTTATTTAAAAGAAAGGCACCTGGAGATTTCCAGAAAAATCCGGAGATACCTCTGAAGGAATACCGGGAGGAATCCCTGGACAAATCCACAAAAAATCATGAAGGAAACATACCTTAATGATTCTGTAGAACTCTTTGAATGAATCTGGAATATAGCAGCGTCAGGAAAATTTCTGACAGAACCCCAGAAGTAACCTTTGCAGGAACACTGAAAAAAAAACTGATAATCTAGTGTCATCAGTTTCGTACCTTTTAATTCCGCCCTATGTTGCTCATCCTTTGACAGATACGTGGATAACTGACACTGAGGAAGATTACAAGTGGTAGTCGAAATACGCGTATCTGTCAAAGGATAAGCAACATAGTGCGGAATTAAAAGGTACGAAACTGATTACACTCATTCGAAGAGGGTATTCTGCTTAGAGGATTCGAAAAGTCGGTACAAGATGATAATCTAGGATGGATCTTTGGAGAAATTTAGAACCCGAGATCCGAAGGATTCAGGGGAGAAAATCAAGGAAAATCTCTAGAGGAACAAAAGAATGGATCGAATCTTGAAAAGCATTCCTGTCGAATTCCCGGAAATATCTTCCAAGAAATCTCAGGAGGTACTCATAAAGGAATCCTTCAAAGAATCCCTTGAAGAATCCCGAATGTAATCTATGGAAAAATCCTAAGAAAAAAAGAATCTTCAAAGAAATACTGGAGATATTCCACGAAGAAATGCAAGGAGAAAAACCTGCAGGAATGCTGAGGCAGAAGGAATGCTTAGACATAATTCTAGCTAACACCTGAGAAACATCCCAGGAGGAATCAATTAATGAAATAAAAAAGAAACCCTGGAAAACTACATGAAGGAATCTTAAAAAAAACCTCAAGATGAATCCTGGATAGAATCCCGGGAAAATTCTGGCAGGAATTTATGAAGAAGTTTCTGAACGATTTTCAAGAAAAATCCTGGGCAGAAATCCGTAGAGAAAGATTGGGAGCAATGGAGGGAATGCCAGATTGAATCCATGGAGGAATTCCAGAGGGGATCCCTGGTGGAATCCTTGATGAATTCTTGGAAGGAATATGAACAGTAATATTAAAAAAAAAATCCGAAATGAAGCCCTGGATGAATACTAACATACATTTTGGAAAGAATAATGGAAAAGTTACGAGAGAAATCTACCTAGGCTCCCTGAAAAATCCCTGGTGAAAAGCCTGGATTAATACCGGAAGGATTTCAGAGATAAGTTCTTGAAAGCATTCATGAAAATTCCTGAGGAGAAATATTAAAATTAAACATCTAGGTATTCCTGGTAGAAATCCCAGGAGACTATTGACTATTGAAACTGCTCTAAATTAATAATAAAATTGAAAAATAGAAAACAAAAATATTTCCCGATTTTATCACTGCCTCTGTTTTATCACCTCAAAATTCACCAGAGGGGTGATAAAATCGGGACATTACTGTACCATGTGACTAATGACGTTAAAGTATAGCCTAGAATATGCCGAAAAACTTTGCCGGAGCCCGCAAAGTGATCCGACGCTTGTGAAAAATGTTATTCGCTTGGTAACTTAGGCCAAAAATTACGATTTTATTATTGATGTTATATAGGGTAAAAACACTAGACTTCGCCCCCCTAAAATTCTGCTCTAATCTTCGCCACTTCATACATAAAAAATGGTATTTGTATGGAGGGGGCGAAGACTAGAGCAGTGGCGAAGTCTAGTGCTTTTACCCTAACATATAACATCAATAATAAAATCGTAATTTTTGGCCTAAGTTACCAAGCGAATAACTTTTTTCACAAGCGTCGGATCACTTTGCGGTCTTGGGCAAAGTTTTTCGGCATATCCGGCTATATTTCAACGTCATTAATTAGATAGTTTTAGACAAAACATTTTAATTTATGAAAAAAATGCAAAAAAGTACGTTTTCCCATACTAAATTCCATACAAATTTCAATCCCAATGCGGAATGCGGGGAAGCAACCAATCGCTCCCAAATTTTGCACAGTTGTTTTGGACGCTTAAAGGAATCGAAAAAGTTTCATTCCAAAAAATCGACTTTGTTGACCCAGTCTAATCAGCAAGGACCTCAAGCAGAACCTATTGCAACTCCGGAAGACGATGTTAACACAGACAAGCAGACGTAACACTTGCGAAGTTTCCATCGACCACGCTTTTAACGATCATTTTAAATCTTCATAGTTGTAGCTTTCACAACTATAGGCGCACGCATCGTTTTTCTTTGCGTTTGACGTTTCACAGTGGCGCCTTCTGTTGACGATATTGCACAACGCAGTATGTTTCGTGAAACATTTCCACCAGGTGATAGTATTGTGAAGTGGGCGATGGATTTTCCTAAACATTGTTTTAGGTGTTACGTCTGCTTGTCTGTGATGTTAAGCTCACGGAAACAGAGGTGATAGCGAAAGAGCTCACCACGTCAACCCAGATCAAACCCTTCGCATTCGTGGGTAGCCCGACAAAAACGCAACTGCTTTCTCTGAAGAAGTCGCAGAAGCACGTGAGACAGTCGTCGTGGCAGGAACAACCCGGTGTGACACTCGCAAGGCCAGAAGAGTGTTAACTTGGGATAGCAGGGACGGTAGCCCAGGAGCTTGACGACCCCCCATCTGCAAGTAAGTCGCGTAGTTTCCGGCTATGAATAGGACTACTAACCCCAATTCAAGGTGTCACACGACCCGGGCCGAGGAATGAATGATCGAGGGGGTGAAAAAGATGATCGATCGTTAACGGAGCCTTACGGCGTTGATGCAGGGCTCTGGCGTGGCAGACCTTTTTCCCGTGCTACTCGTGGGATATAATATGAGCTTAAATAACCAAAACCAGAAACAAAGTAGTAGCGGTATTGGCGAGGTTTACCCCGTCGCAAGAAGTAAGTAAACTAGGTCTCCTTTTAGGAGAAGAGAAGGAAACGAAAGCATCTGTGCACGTACTGCCAGCGTAGGTAACCCCGTTTCCTCCCCGGCTAGCTTGTCGGCAGAGGTCATGAAAGGAGCGTGGTTGATGAGGGCCATCATTAAAAATAAAGATGAGATCTCTGTAAGGGGCCGTGCATGAATGACGTAGCTAGCAGTTTAGGGTGGAGGGGGAGTCTCCGATTATGCTACGAGCCATGTATTTGGTATGGGTATGTCATTTATGGACGGCCTCTAATGCAGTGCGTAGCAGGTTCATTCCATCATTGACTTTGCGTCTTCGAAGTCAAACATCAGGAATGACCTCAAGTAGGCCCCGGTGCGACTTCGTAAGTCAAGATGGCTGCCAAACAGCACCATGAGAAACTTATGGCAACTGTGGGAGCTGTAGTACCCGAAGGCCGAAGTCTACCCAGACGGAGGCCTTCGCATTTGCGGGTAGCCCTAAAAATGCGACGGGCTCGATTGTTTATGACAAGTAATCACAGAAGTGTGTGAGGCAGACAAGAAACTATCAGGCGGCGCTCACAAGGCTAGGAGGTTGTTAACCCAGAATGTCGGCAGCAATGCCGGTAAGTCGGACCACAGTCAGACGTCCCGCAAAGTAGGAAAGGGTCCCGAAAAGGCCTGCCCGTCCTATATCGAAGGGAACAGGGGGTTGTGACCATTGATATGTCCTCGGTCACCATAGGTAAGGGCAGATCAGAGGAAGAATGTCCCCTGGACCATAGTGGATCGGAAGAAGAAGAAACCGGATCTACAAGAGCATACGGGCACCTGGTGGTCCTGGTGGTCCAGGTCAAAGGTAGATCTGGAAGTCGAAGTACGCAATATTAGATGCACTCTCGCAGTTTTAGACGTACTCTTACAGGTGATCCTCGAGCTCAAGCGTGACAAAGAGCATAAGGGCGCCGCCTTCAAGGGCCTGACGGAAGAGGTGCTTCACGGGGGTATAGAGATGAGGACTCTTACAACGGAAGTGACACTGAAGGTGAAAACCAACACGAAATTACTGGTACGGAAGAGCTCGTCACGACACTGCCTGCACAGGTGGCCTTGGTACAGCTACGTTTGGCGGACGCTAACAAGTCTCTTTAAGGGGGGGGGGGGCGGGGGTAGAGCTCAGTGTGGGCTAGTCAGTATACACGGTGGGGAAGGTACTACAGAGGATCATTCTCAATAGACTGTCGAGGTACTCCGAGGTTATAAATGGTCTCTTGAGCAACCAGTTTAGCTTCCGGAAGGGGAGATCGACCATACATGCTATCTTGTCGATTTCTAAAATTACCGTGCTATCTATCCAGCGTAAAAGAAAGGGATTTCGGTACTGTGCAGCAGTGATCCTCGTCGTGAGGATTTAATAGCACCAGTTGAGCCGCTATTGTTGGAGTGCTCCTAAATTTGGGGATATCCAAGAGCCTGTACAAGGTTTTCCAAAGCAATTCTCAGTATCAAGCACTAGCAGTGATATACGACACAAAGTTGAAACAGCTTTTGTGTAATCTCGCAAGTTCCTCAAGACAAAATTCCATTTTTGAGTCCGGTGTTATTGTATACCATGTACTACGAGGTGTTGAGGTCAAAGTTTCCAGTGGGCGTGGTCATCGTCGGCTTTTCTGACGATATTGAAGAGGTGTAGTGGATGAGCTACAGGAAACTATGGAATGGTCTCACCAGAAAACAGAGTCGGATCAGCACATTGCCAAAACTGAGTCTACATGTTTATGGACGGGGTAGGAACCCTACCACGCTTTCCTGGCATGTTCTTCTGCTATGCACGGGACAAGACCTTATTTGCTGAGAGGTCAATTTGCGGTGCACGCAGTATTAGTTCTTGATATTATCCTTCGACCCAGCATCGCCATCCGCCACTGAGGAAGCTGTTAATACGTCGGCACCATACTAGCGTCCTCCTAAAAGAGCGAGTCACGAAATCCGTAGCTGCAAAACTGAACTAGCCCCTCCTCGAAGCAATGGGCCAGGGGTCCTATTTTGGACCTGTTTCGCTGTTTCATTCAATTAATAGTAGATAATCCGATGCTTTTTCAAAGTCCTTTGCAAAGTAATCCTTAAACCGATACAGGAGAACATTGACGCAACTCTCCGACGGCAGCAAGCAGGATTCTATGTAGACCATATCGTCATGCTTCGTATCATCTTGGAGCAAATCAATGAATTCTAAGAGTCTCTCTTCCTGGTGTTCTTTGATTACGAAAAAGTCGACCGTCTCAATCATGAAAACATGTGGGGAACTCTCAGACGCAAGAGCGTCCCTGAGAAAAGGATCGGCCTCATTCAAGCACAGTACGGGGCATTATCGTGCAGAGTACTGCACAACTTGTCCGAACCCATCCGGGTCGTCGCTGGAGTAAGGCAAGGATTCTACTGATTCTCATCGTAATCGACGAGCTCCTGGTAGGTGCGATTGATCGTGAACCAAATCATGGCTGTGGCAGCCCATTACCATGGGCAGCTAAATGACTTCGAACTGACAGATAACGTTGCTCTCCTAGATCAACGGCGCTCTGATATGCAGAATAAGATCCCTTATCTAGCCGATCGCTCATCGGCGGCAGGTCTTACCATTAACGTCAACAAGACCAAATCGTTGGATGTAAATACGGTCAACCCTTTCAGCTTCACGATAGTTGGGCAAACACTAGAGTTTGTCGAAAGCATCCAATATCTTGGTAGCCAAATGGCGATTGTGGAACCAATATCGACATAGGTGCATGGATCAAGAAGGCGAGGGCTGCCTTTGTAAGTTTTAGAAATGTATCAGATTAGTCAACGCACCGGCCACACTGTGGATCGGCCACACTCTACGCAGAGGCGGAAACGAAATCGTAAGCGTTAGATGCAGTCCAGGGGGTTAAGAATCCAGAAGGACAATGCAGCAGAGGCAGGCCCAGAGGATCATGGTGGCGTAGCCTCGACAAATCGACAGAAATTTGACCTGTGGCCAGTCAAGGCAATGGCGGCCAATCGCCCAGGATGGAGATCTTTCAATTCGGCCCTTTGCACCACCATGGGTGCTCGGGACTGAAACACAACAAAGTTGAGGTTTCTAACGGATGCATCATCTTGGATAACACATTGTTCTTCGAAAATTAGTTCAAAGACGATTCTTAAGTTTTTGACAAGCACACATGCTCGAGGAATGACAAACGAGTTCGCTATGTATTTCATTTTACGGAAATCATTAAAAACGATGTTCCGAAGTTAAAGTTCCCTTGACGATACATTCTGAAAACCTTGATTCTGAAAGTATTAGACCAAATCACCATGCCTATGAGATAACAAAAGGTTTTTTATAATAAATAACAATAGTCCAAGTAAAAAACGCGTTATGCATGAGTAGCTCACGTGGTGAGATTATGGTAGAAACACACATCTTATTATACAACCGTAGGGCGCTACTGTTTAAGATGCTTCCCCTGGAGCACTTTAAAAGCAATTATTGTATGATGACGCAGTCTTGGTCGATCCATTCCCCTCCAACAACCGATACCGGTGGTGTTGGCGGTGGTGGTTGATGGTTTAATGAGTTAATATCGACGAATGCGAATAATGAAATGAACGAAAGATGAAAGAAGTATGCAGGAGGTACCTAGATGGATGCCTGATGAACCACGCAAAAGAATTTAACGAGCAATTGAAAGTTTTCGGTTTTTATGACTGGCGAGCAGTAGTGGCGGCGGTGGTGGGTGGGCAGTCGCTCGGTAGTAGCTTTACAAGCAGTTGTTGTTAATTACACCGGAAAGAAAAATGTTTACACTTGGGAAGCTACGTTTACAGAGATTAACGAAGATTATGCCGTAAAGGGAACGACGTGCGCGCGATGTCAGGAATAGCTTGCAATGCTAATTTATTGCAACCGGGAGGAGGCGCACAGTGGGTTGTTTTTTTTTACATATTGCTTTTAATTAGGATATTACCGAGAGGAGGATTCATACGAAGATGCAGTCCAGGGGGTTAAAAACAGCGAAAGAACTGGCGGAGGAATGGTTGGTAGCTTTATCGCAGAGTTGCCTTGGTTAGTGTACTCTCTTACCCATCTTCGCTTTTTATGGAGTATACGCGCGAATCATAATCATATCTCTCTCATTCAAAACAATATTCATTCAACTTCTCGAGTGTTTCTGGTGTGATTTCGGTGATCGTTCTGTGCTTGCTTGTTGTTGGTATGGTCGATCAACATTGTGTTTTCTTTTTATCGGGTTTCTTCCTCCCTTTACCACAGGAAATACAGCCAAAAGTTGAGTTTTAGATTTCGGTAAATAGTTGTGGGAAAAGAAAGAATTGAAACATAAGGATAAATAAGTACATCACGAAGTCGTAACAACTAATCTTATTTAGCATTCGCGCAACATATAAGTTTATTACTAAAATGCGGAACTGAAAGTAAAATAAAAGGCTTTGGTTTGCAAGTTGAACAATCTGAAGAGCATCACAAAGAACACTGTGCAGCAAAATCGGTTTCAGAATAATAACGGCCTGAATTAACTATACCGCCGTTCGGGGCGACATTGCACAGTGGTCCACGAACCAGATTTACGAGGAAAGATACAACGCCTTCAAATGAGTTTTTAGGCAAATATGGTCTTCTACAAAGTTGTCCCTAATAATAAGGCCCTCTTTAAAATGTGCATGAAAATTAGGGTGGTCCATATTTTCAAAGAAATCGGCAACCAAACTTTTTTATTTGCATGAATAACTGTATACATTCTTCGGGAAAGTTGTAGATCTATTGATTTTGAGCAAGTTTGCCGAAGACACTATTTATGTAGCTTTAAAATTGACCGATCTAGAGGTATTTTTCTGAATAAGCTTAGGGTGGTTCAATAAAAACAGGTTTTCTGGCGTTAACTTTTTCAGTTTCGATTTTTCATCAAAGTCGCCCAAGAAACACTTGTAGAGCATTTGAAGACGCGTCGTTTCGTGCGCTGCAGATGATCGTTATCTCTGTTGGTTCAAAAGTTATAGGCATTTTTCTTAAAAAATCATAGTTTTTTAAAAAGGTGTTATGACGGGTTGGGGCAAACATAAAAAATATCTTTTGCCCGCATTCAAAAGAAGAAATGTTGTTATAAAACATATCAAAAAATTAGAGGGGTGTTATTTTTGTAACTCAAGTGAAAAATACTTGAAAAGTGCCTATTTTTTCTAGAAAATCATCAATATCTTTTGAACGGAATGACGTAGCAACATTCTCAGTGCACGAAAATGCGCGTTTTTTGAAGCTCTAAAAGTGGTTCTTCGGCGACTTTGACGAGAAATTTGAAACAAAAAAGATAAAGCAATAAAACGATTTGTTCTAGCGTCACCCTATGAAAACTATGGGAAAATGCTCCAAATTTGGTCAAAGCAGTTTAAACCCTTTATCTTTTTTGTTTCAAATTTCTCATCAAAGTTGTCTAAGGACCAGTTTTAGAGCTTTAAAAAACGCACATTTTCGTGCGCTGAGAATGTTGCTACGTCATTCCGTTCAAAAGATATTGATGATTTTCTAGAAAAAATAGGCACTTTTCAAGTATTTTTCACTTGAGTTACAAAAATAACACCCCTCTAATTTTTTTATATGTTTTATAACAACATTTCTTCTTTTGAATGCGGGCAAAAGATATTTTTTATATTTGCCCCAACCCGTCATAACACCTTTTTAAAAAACTATGATTTTTTAAGAAAAATGCCTTTTGAACCAAAAGAGATAACGATCATCTCAGCGCACGAAACGACGCGTCTTCAAATGCTCTACAAGTGTTTCTTGGGCGACTTTGATGAAAAATCGAAACTGAAGAAGTTAACGCCAGAAAACCGATTTTCTTGAACCACCCTAAGCTTGTTCAGAAAAATATCTCTAGATCGGTCAATTTTAAAGCAACATAAATAGTGTCTTCGGCAAACTTGCTCAAAATTGATAGATCTACAACTTTCCCGAAGAATGTATACAGTTATTCATGCAAATAAAAATGTTTGGTTACCAATTTCTTTGAAAATATGGACCACCCTAATTTTCATGTATATTGAAAAGAGGGCCTTATTTTTAGGAACAACTTTGTAGAAGACCATATTTGTCTAAAAAATCATTTGAAGGCGCTGCATGCATCTTTCCTCGTAAATCTGGTTCGTGGACCATTGTGCATTGGGCCTAGGGGGCACATTAGTCCATCGATCCCACGAATTCAATATAAGTCAGAGAATCCGACGGTGCCAATGTGGGCACATAAAGCTACGTTGAAATACCATACTGAAAGTATCTGGGTCTTTTTTATTTCGATCTCCGTTTGCTCCGGATAATTAGATATTCCACATAAGTTGGCTCCAACTGAAATATGGTTTTTAAAGTACCGTAATCCGGGGTCAAATAGATCACTTTAAAACAACTTTTGCGGATAACATCAGTGCCAATTCAAATATTGCAAAACGAACTTCTGTAAAACCAGTACCCTGTGGATCTCCGTGGAACCATGTGACAGAATTTTGTTCAACAAATTTAAACTTTAAGTTAAATTACTTCAAATATCTAAAAATTGGAAATGCCACTTTGGGGCGAAATTTATCAGTATAAAGGGTGATACGGTCAAAATTTGGTCACACATTTTTTTTCATAACTTAAGACTGCGTACACCAAAACAGCTGAATTTTGGAACAGTAATGCTACATTATATGTAGCTTATACCATAAAATTTTCAACAAAATCGATTGAGTATTGGTTGATATATAGATAAAACCATCGACCTACCTTTTTAAAATTTTGTACAAAGGCGCTCCATAGTAAATTTTCGGAAATTTAAGGTCAGGAAAGCACAATTTTGATTATAGAACTACCAAAACTGCTCCGATTTTTATCAAAATTTTACAGTATAGTACTATTATGAAAATATGTTCTTAGTAAAATTTTGAGCCATTTTGTATGAATACGTTCAAAGTTGTACCAGTTTGAATATGAAAAAAACTTACCGGGTGCCACTTAAGCAAATATAGCTTTGTAACGGCTGGATCAAATTGAATGAAATTTTTACACAACATTTTGATATGCATACTTCACATACAGAAAAATTTTCATTGAAATCGGTAAAGTATCTCTGGCTCTATAAATAAAACAGTAAAAATGTGTGAATCCTCTTTGCACAAAATTTTAAAATTGCAGATCTCAGGGTTCAACAATATCTCCGCAAATACTAGACCGATTTTGCTAAAAATTTTATGGTACAAGCTACATATAATATACCATTACTGATCCAAAAATCAGCTGTTTTGGTGTACGCAATCTAAAGTTATGAAAAAAAAAAGTGTGACCAAAATTTGACTTGACTTGACAAAATTTGACCACCTAAACAAATATAACTTTTTAACGGCTGGATCAAATTGAATGACATTTTTACACAACATTTTGATATGTATACTTTACATACAGAAAAATGTTCATTGAAATTGGTTCAGTATTTCTGGCTCTATAAATAAAAGAGTAAAAATGTGTTTTTATTTTTTAATCCTCTTTGTACAAAATTTTGAAATTGCAGTTTTCAGGATTCACAATATTTCCGCAAATACTAAACCGATTTTGATGAAAATTTTATGGTATAAGCTACATATAATGTACCATTACTGGTCCAAAAATCAGCTGTTTTTGTGTACGCAGTCTCAAGTTATGAAACAAATTGTGTGACCAAATTTTGACCGTATCACCCTTTACAATTAAGCATCGGTTGGGAAGGAAAATTTCCTTCTCCGCTTAATTTTGCTCTTCTAAAACCGAATAACGCGTTTAAAATCTTGCAACTAGTGAGTTTAATACTTTAAATGCAAAATTAAATTTTGAAATTTCCCCTTAAACGCCTAAAGGTAGGCAATTTAATTTGAAATAAGTGATTTCTATCACAATAAATGACTATTTCATCATAAAATGAACTTTTTATAACTTCGATTGTTTAGTAGCAATGATTTCAGCTAAATGAGAATTACATTGCAAATTCCTTTAAAAATAAGGCAAACTAACTTTTTTCAAATGAATAGAAAATCTACACTCATCTCTAGACAGCTACGAACCAGATGACGTAAAAAGTTTAGGATCATTACGACGCTTAAGAGTTCCTAGTATGGAATTACAATGTAGTACTCGAATGATCAATTTCACCCCGCTGATCAATTTGACCCCGGTTTACGGTATCTAATAAAAATGGTTTTGTACATCAAACAGCACTCTTAATTTAAATACATACAATGGATTTTACCTTATGTTCCTCTCATATCTGCATATATCCCATTTATCTCTGCTCTCAATGAAATGCAGTCTGTAAAGAAAGGACAATAGCCTCCTAAAGCCCTATCAAGATTTCTGGTGTAAACCACAAAATATAACCCATAGTGCATAAGAAGTGTATCGTGAATTTGTTGAAAATGTTTACAACAGACTTAAAAAAAATTTCATTCGACTTTTTAAGTAATTTTATTATTGGAGATACTGTATAAATATATATAATTTAAATTGGATAACTGAACACATGTTTTTAAAATTTTGCACACCTTCTAAAAAATTGAAATTGCAAAAAATATACGAAGATGTTCAAAAATTTTCAATTTGTTTGCGCTAATATATTCATTTCCTGAATGCATAAGAAGTGTATCGTGAATTTGTTGAAAATGTTTACAACAGACTTAAAAAAAATTTCATTCGACTTTTTAAGTAATTTTATTATTGGAGATACTGTATAAATATATATAATTTAAATTGGATAACTGAACACATGTTTTTAAATTTTTGCACACCTTCTAAAAAATTGAAATTGCAAAAAATGTACGAAGATGTTCGAAAATTTTCAATTTTTTTGCGCTAATATATTCATTTCCTGAATGCTCATGATATAGGCAAATAATTTTAAAATTTTAAGAAAAAAATCCACTGCATTTTAGCGCAAATCTTTAAAAATGAAAAGGCCATTTTTGAAGAACCTCTTTTCCATGCTCCTTTGTACCACGTTTTCGCAAATAAAGATTACATGGGGTTAAAAATTTGATTTTTTTAAATTGGAAATGTTTTTTAATTTATTGACGAAGTCGTAAAGAACGGAATTTTATAACCTTTTAACCTTAAGCAAAACATCAAAGCGATAAACGTTATGTGGGGTCGACCATTTAGTTAATTTTGTAAATTTTTCTATCGAAAATAAAAATTTTTAAATTCGGTGTTGATTGGTATATTGTGTGTACATAACTGCTAACAAGAATCAACATTTTCCAGATTTTTAACCGTACAATTTTTTTTTGCTACAAGTTATTGAAACACTGACAATCTTTACAATTTTGCATTTTGTGCAGATTTTTATTTTGTGAGGCGTATTCATTCAAAGTCAAACGTATTTCAAAGAACCCTAAACATTTTCTAAATTTCTTCAAGCTGTTCTAAACGTGATAATATTGTAAAGATTTCATAGAAGAACCGAAATGAAAATATCAACCCAGCTTCGAGATAGAGCATCTTGAACTACAGTCAGGTTTTTTTTACGCGGGGGATACGTACCGCCCATATAGCCGAGGCGGTAAACGCACGGGTATTCAGCATGACCATGCTGAGGGTGACGGGTTCGATTCCCGGTCGGTCCAGGATCTTTTCGTAAAGGAAATTTCCTTGACTTCCTTGGGCATAGAGTATCTTCGTGCCTGCCACACGATATACACATGCAAAATGGTCATTGGCAGAGGAAGCTCTCAGTTAATAACTGTGGAAGTGCTCATAGAACACTAAGCTGAGAAGCAGGCTTTGTCCCAATGAGGACGTTACGCCAAGAAGAGAGAGAGAGACGTACCGCGTAAAAAAAAAACTCAGTTCAAAATTCGAAAAACCGCGTAAAAAAAGTCTCACCATTTCTCGACGAATCATGCAAAAATAAGACGATGAATTTTTTTTTTGTATGGAGTTTTTATTTACGCGGCCGCGTAAATGAAAACCGCGTAAAAAAAGACCTGACTGTACTTTGCATTTTCAACCACTTTCCGATTCCCTCCTTATTTACCAATTTTTTCACTTTTTTATTATCCGTGGTTGGAAATATATAATTTTTAAATTGTTTGTCTCGCTCCTAGCTTATAACACATACTTTAGGTGATTGTCAGATAGGAACATTTTTTAATTTCGTCTGTACATTTCACCTGTTTGAAAAATGCATGAGAGTTAGCACAAAGTAAAGTTACGTGGAGAATCAAAATCGTCTCTTTGGGAGTTTATTCTGAGTAGGGATCCCAAGTAACATTTTGATGACCAAATAATCTTGTAGAAGTTTTGAGAACCGTCATAAAATCTAATTCCTTTAATTTTGGTTTTATGATGGAGTTGAGAACCTCTTCTAGTCTATTTGACTAAAAAATGTTACTTGGGATGGGAATACTCACTTGGAAAGGATTACACTTACTTCCCAGCCAACCACATATCGTAAATCATTGTGTGGAAAAAATCGTATATTTTCATATATTGAATCAGAATTGTATAACAATATGTATATTTGTTGACAATGATTGCGTAAAATCGCATTTCATGCCAAATTAAATTTCAATTGCGATTTTGTTTCATATAGTCGTCTCCGATCATAAAAGGTGCGAGATACTATCGGTAGGATCGCACAGAATCGGATAGAATCGTGAAAAAAACATACATTCTTAGTGTCAAGCTGCAAGTTCGCTAGGATCGTATATATGATTACTTTGAATCGTGGAAATCGTCGCTTCACATCGTATATGAATCTGCTAAATCGAGCTTGTTACCTAAAGGTATGATGAAAATCGGTGAAATCGTATACAACTATAACAATGGTTTATATTGATTGTTTGCGTCATACTTGCATCGTATACGAAGTGAACGAAATCCTAGAAATCGTATATACATTTTTACAGTCGCATATGATTGTTACTGCAATTTTAATAGTCGTATCTTAATCTCGGAAATCGTTAATTGTTTTGTTTACATATTTGTATGATGGAGAAAAAGAAAACATGGTTTTCATCACAAATTTGTATTTTTGTTGTTGTTGACACATTCCAACCATGGTAGCAATAAATTCAACCAAATATAAAGGCTTTCATACTATTTATATACAGCAGATGACTTACAATAAGTGATGCGTAGATTTCAACAACGATGTCAATTCCGGGCCTCTTGCACGGCACCACTTTTGATGCCACTCGATGCACAACAACAACGCTCCCACCACAAGTCTCGCACCGTATCAAGCTAGTTTTTATCGGTTTCATGCCATTCACTTTGAGCTCTCTATTTCCAACTTGGCAATACAGTATTGTTCCGATTTTATCACACCCTTTTTCAAAAATGCTTTAACATATTCTTCAAAATCTCTACGCATTTTCAATATTTTTAATGTTGCAAAACGCGCCTCCAACTTTCATCTTGAAGAAAACGAGAAATACTTGCTC
>NC_085138.1:29134277-29177831 GCF_035046485.1 Aedes albopictus | reverse complement strand
TGGAGATTCTGGGAGAATCTCTCTGGAGATTCTGGGAGAATCTCTCTGGAGATTCTGGGAGAATCTCTCTGGAGATTCTGGGAGAATCTCTCTGGAGATTCTGGGAGAATCTCTCTGGAGATTCTAGCAGAATCTCACTGGAGATTCTTGCAGAATCTCGCTGGAGATTCTTGCAGAATCTCGCTGGAGATTCTTGCAGAATCTCGCTGGAGATTCTTGCAGAATCTCGCTGGAGATTCTTGCAGAATCTCGCTGGTGATTCTTGCAGAATCTCGCTGGTGATTCTTGCAGAATCTCGCTGGTGATTCTTGCAGAATCTCGCTGGAGATTCTTGCAGAATCTCGCTGGAGATTCTTGCAGAATCTCGCTGGAGATTCTAGCAGAATCTCGCTGGAGATTCTAGCAGAATCTCGCTGGAGATTCTAGCAGAATCTCGCTGGAGATTCTAGCAGAATCTCGCTGGAGATTCTAGCAGAATCTCGCTGGAGATTCTAGCAGAATCTCGCTGGAGATTCTAGCAGAATCTCGCTGGAGATTCTAGCAGAATCTCGCTGGAGATTCTAGCAGAATCTCGCTGGAGATTCTAGCAGAATCTCGCTGGAGATTCTAGCAGAATCTCGCTGGAGATTCTAGCAGAATCTCGCTGGAGATTCTAGCAGAATCTCGCTGGAGATTCTAGCAGAATCTCGCTGGAGATTCTAGCAGAATCTCGCAGGAGATTCTAGCAGAATCTCGCAGGAGATTCTAGCAGAATCTCGCAGGAGATTCTAGCAGAATCTCGCAGGAGATTCTAGCAGAATCTCGCAGGAGATTCTAGCAGAATCTCGCAGGAGATTCTAGCAGAATCTCGCAGGAGATTCTAGCAGAATCTCGCAGGAGATTCTAGCAGAATCTCGCAGGAGATTCTAGCAGAATCTCGCAGGAGATTCTAGCAGAATCTCGCAGGAGATTCTAGCAGAATCTCGCAGGAGATTCTAGCAGAATCTCGCAGGAGATTCTAGCAGAATCTCGCAGGAGATTCTAGCAGAATCTCGCAGGAGATTCTAGTGGAATCTCGCAGGAGATTCTAGCAGAATCTCGCAGGAGATTCTAGTGGAATCTCGCCGGAGATTTAAGCAGAATCTCGCTGGAGATTCTAGCAGAATCGTTCTGGAAATTCTAGCAGAATCTCTTTGGAGAATCTATCGGAATCTCGTCAGAGATTTTCCCAGAATCTCACTGGAAATTTCAGCAGAATCTCGCTGGAGATTCTTGCAGAATCTCGCTGGAGTTTCTTGCAGAATCTCGCTGGAGATTCTTGCAGAATCTCGATGTAGATTCTAGCAAAATCTCACCAGAGAAATTCTGCTAGAATCTCCAGAGAGAATCTGCTATAATCTTCAGCGAGACTCTGCTAGATTTGTTCATCGTGCACACATGTTTCTGATGGATGTCAAACCATTTTCAACATTGTAATTTCTACTTGTCTCAATTGACCCAAGTAAAACCAAGAAATTCAGAACTGTTATGGCTTTCTTTTCTTCAGTTCTACCATTGACTGCATCGATCACCATTCATTCCAATAAATACCATCTATATTTGAACACACTCGCACTCACCCGTTGATGATCTGGATGTTGCCATAGTCGCCACCGACCAGCCCCGGTACCTGTCCGGACGCCAGCACAGTCACCACATTCAGCAGTGGGTCGTCGTCGTCGTTGACATCGGTAGTCACCTGGCTTGGATCGATAACGTCCCCGGTGATAACCCTGCAACCCACATCGTCGTCATCATCGTCATCGTCATCGCCCATGATGACCCCGATCGAACCCGTGGTCGTCGGATCCGGCGGATCGGATTTCGTCGAAATCGTCGTCATGTAGTCGCTAATATTTACAAGCTGTCCGAATGGATTGGCCACGACGGGGTCCTCCAGGTGGAAGTCGTTGCTTCGGCTGTCCACTATGTCGACTTCCGCTATCAGCTGGTCGACATGGCTGGGTACGATCACTCCCGATTGGTCCAGGTCCACCAGTGCGTCGTCGTCATAGTCGTCCACAACGGTGCCGATTCGAAGGCTACCGGGGTCTTTTGAAGTGTCGTCGTGGGACATCACCATGGGGAGTTCGTTGGGGAGGAGAGCTTTGTAGAGATTGATCTTACTCACACCGGTTCGCACGTGGATGTTCCGATGCGATTTGAGATGATGAGATTTGGCGAAGCGCTTACCACACTCGGGACAACTGGAAGAATTTGGAAAGGCAGCATCCATTTATTACGTAACCCTAAAATCGACGATTTTTGACCCCCCCTCCCCCCTCCGTAACGCTTTTTTGTATGAAAATCCTAAAAATTTTGTATGAACCGTAACGTTTGGCCATACTCCCCCCCTCCCCTTAGAGCGTTACGTAATATGTGGACGGCGCCAAAGAGATGCCGTTTGAAATGGGAATATGATTGTGATGTCAGAATCAGAAACGTCTAATGAAGGATTTGTCCTCTTGATATTATTAGATAAGGGATCTGCCCCATTTGGCATAAAGTCATTTGTTTAGTATACTTACGCATACTTCTTGACCCCGGTGTGAATCAACATGTGACTGTTCAGCACATGTGAATATGTAAAACTCTTCTCACAGACATCACAAACGTAAGGTCTAAAAATATGAAATTTCATTAGATCTTTGCCTCTAACAATCCCAAAAGCCACTACTCACCTCTCACCGGTATGCGTCCGCTCGTGTTTAATCTTACTCCCAAAATCCGAAAACTTCCGCTCGCAGAACTTACACTTGTACGGTTTGGCCCCGGTATGCGTCCTCATGTGCCTCCGCAGCTCGAACGGCACCACAAAGGCCTTCTCGCACTCGGAGCACTTGTACGGTTTGTCGCCCCGGTGCCTCCGCAAGTGCGTCTCTAGGGCGTGCTTGTACTTGTAGGAACTGTTGCAGAATTTGCACACGTGCTGCTGCTTGGCCGGTTTGAGATTCCGCTTGACGCGGATCACCGTCTCCAGGGAGCCATCCGGGCCCGGTTTGGTCACCACGGTTTCGATTGTGGGTTTCTCCTCGTTGGGAACGTTTGCCTTCCGGATGGTTTGGATCGTTTTCATCAGGCCCATGCCCATCTGAGGTGGAGGCATAAACGTGACTACGGGTTTTGTGTTTTCCGTTGGGAGTTGGGTGAATTCTTTTGAGTCAAAATTGTCTGCCTTCGATTGAGGAATTTTTTGAAAGTATTGCTCGCTATCCTCTTCGTCATACTGAAAAAAATGAGAAAAAACTAGATTTAATTTATAGGAAAATAATTTCAAGACCACACAACAAAATTTTCATATCAAAAAGCAAGTAACGAAAAAACTCGGAACTTAGTTCTGATTTCAATTTTATATATCTTGTATGTTTGACGAATATTATGAGGAAACAACAACAGCTAGAAAAGATTGCCGACTGTGAAGCGGATATGGTTAAAGCACGTGACTATCACGCCGAAGGCCTGGGATCGAATCCCACTCCCGACAAACTCGCAAAATGTGAGTTCTTCCTTCGGAAGGGAAGTAAAGCGTGGGCCCCGATATGAAAAAGGGCTAAAAATCTCGTTAATACAGAAAGAAAAAAAAAACATTTCCGACAGCCAGGTTCAGATCGCCATAGGTGCAACCAGAGGAGAATATCACCAAAGCTAATGACTTAATAAACCACCCATCGGTCTGATTAATGCCGAACAACAGTAAGTAGATGCTCCCAATACAATTCAATACCATATTAACCTAGGAGCTCTTTCGAAGATATTAGTTTGCTCACTAATAAATTTGTTAAGAATATCAATTTGGCTTCATTTGAATAAAATTCATCACGACATTTGTAGGACCCTGAAGGAGTTCTACTAAAATTCTTTCAGCTGTTTATTCTGGAATTCCTCAAGGGGTTTCTTTTGGGATTCCCATTTTTGAGAATTCTTCCCTTTTTTATTCCTCCAGCACTTCCTTCTGGGATTTCTCCAAGAATTTCCATTGGGATTCCATTTGAGATTTCCTCCTTTTCATATTCTTTCAGGGGTTCCTTCTTCGATTCCACTAAAAGTTCCTTCTGGGATTTCTCCAGGAGTTTTTTTTTTCCTAAGGTTTTTCTAAAAGTTTATCCATGGTTTCCTTCGGGAGTTCTTTCAAGATTTTCTTCTCCTCTGCTTCACCAGTGAATTCTTCGGACATCTATTCAGGTATTTCAAACGGAATTTCTTTTGAGATTCCATCAGAACTTCTTTCTGGGTTTCCTGAAGAAGTCCCTTTCGGGATTCCTCCAGGAGTTCCTTTTTGGTTTCCTTCAGGAATTCACTCAGATATTCATTCCGAGATCTCTGTAGGAAACCCCTCCGGCATTCTTTCAAAACCCCTCTAGGAGTTGCTTCTGGGATTCATCCAGGAGTTCTTTTTCGGATTCCTTCAGGAATTTCTTCCTGGATTCTTCTGGGAGTTTCTTCTGGGATTCCTCGACGACTTCCTTCTAGGATTTATCCAGGATTTTTTTCCTCCTCCGGGAACTTTTTCCGGCATCCCTCCATTCACTCCTTTTGGAATTCCTTCAAGATTTTCTTTCTAAGGTTTCAACAGGAGTTCTATCTGGATATCTTCCGGGATTCCTTCAGAAACTTCTTCCGTAATTTCTTTTGAAATTTAACCACGAGTTTCTTCTGAGACTCTACAAATAGCTCCTTCTGAGATTCTTTCAGGAGTTTATTCAAGATTTCTTTAAAATGAACTCCTCACGGGATTTTTTTTGAAATTTCTCTATGATTTCCTTTCAAGATTCCTCCAGGAGTTTCTTTTAAAATTCTCAGTAAGTTCCTGAGGGATTCCTTTTGAGATTCCTCCAAATCCTTTTGGGATGTTTTCAGAAGCTTTTTCTGGGAAATTGATTTTCATACACATTATTCTTTCATTCTTCATTATTCTTTACGCAGTACTTCAAAACCATTTTCTCAGATTCTCAGATACAGTTGTTGCGTCCGATAGCTACACATCTTATGAAAGGAAGCCGGCATTTATGTCCATTATTTGTTATTTACTTAAATGTGATGGGAAAAACAGATTCTGCATTTTTTTTTATTTACTGGATAATGATACTTAAAGCAAGTAAAAATTTTATTAAGCTTAGTAGAAAGCTACGTAGCATATCATGAACCCCTACCCCCTATCTTCGTCACAAAATCATAAACACCCCCCCCCCCTCTCCTGAAAAAAGGCAACGTCATTAGTGGACGACCCCATTTTCAAATTCTTTCGGTAATTCGTTTGAAAATTTTTCTGGAAATTTCTTCAAATTTTTTTTTCGTAATTTCCTTGGAAATTCATTCAGCAATTCTTTCGACTATTTATTCAGGAATATCGTTGAATGAATTATAAAGGGTTCTTCAGATATTTCTCCTAAATTTCGTAATCGTGCGTTCGAGAATTTTAGCAAACATATTATTTATTCTTGCAATACATAGGAATGTCTCCCAGATTTCTTTTAGGAACTTAAATTTTTATCAAGAATAATCGTGAAGAATTATTATTAGGGTAATTCGCCAATTGTTGAACGGTTAGTACTGGCATTTTCGTTTGTTTTTCCGTGCATAAGTCCAATTTAGATAAAAAATATCCAGTGAACGTCTAGAACCACTCATTCATTATACTTCCCATTTAATTGTATTCCCTTAAATTTCATTTTCTAAGAGAAAATAGAACATTTGTATGGGAAGTCTGTAACCCAAATGTTGAACGCTTCCATAAGCTAGCCCATCCTATTTAATGTTGGACGATTCTCGCCAATTGTTGAACGGTCCAAACTTTGTTCGTAATTGATGACCTATAACCCGACATAAACCTATCATTGACCTGTTTTTATTTTCGCCACGAAACCCAACATAGACCCAACAGTTATCCGATGTGGGTCCAACAGTGGTCCAACATTTGATAAAATTTATCCCGACATCCGATAATTTTTTACTCTGGAGGAATTTTTTCCGGGTTTTTCGTGTTTTGTGCCCAGTTAGTCATTTGAGTGACAATTATTCATTCAAATGAGGGAGCGTCCATAAATTACGTCATGCAAAAATTGTCCATTTTAAACTCCATCTCCCCCTAGCTCACACTTTTTGTATGAGACCTCTGAAATTGTTGTATGGGTCGTCACACTTTGCTGAACCCCCCTCCCCTCTCTCCTCAAAGCGTGACGTAATTTATGGACGTTCCTAAGGAATCGCTTCCCATTTGAAGAGAGCTCTATAGTGGACTGAAATCGTTTTAAACATAACCAAATGCAAAAAATGGCTGAAAATATTTGACTAGAAGCGAAAACGACTGAGAAAAAAAAACGCCTTTGAAAGCCCCTGAAACACTCCTGGAAACCTATGGGACCCACTCAACCCCCTAGAACACCCTTGGAACGACCCTAAAATGCTTTGAAAACCCGTGGATCGCTCCTGAAAAAGGTAAAGTGAAAATCTCGCTCCAGTCTACTTTTTATTCCATTTAGGTCCCACATGAACTGTGCAAAACTTCAGCGCGATCGGTGAAACTCTAATTTAGCGCAAGCGGTTCAAAGTTATCATAGGATTTACTATGAGAAAAATTACACTTTCAGATAAAAAAAAATCCCAAAGGTCGCCCCTTGTGTCCTTAATTCAAATCGATCAACGCTTCTTGTAGAAAAATCATTTATGAAACTTTCCATCAAAGACCGCAAAACAATAGGATGCTTGTGGAAAAAGTTATCCATTTATTACCGATTAGTGATCCAACGAAGGTGTAGTACACTCCGACCTTATTTTACGTCCGTTTATTTTACGTCGGATTGATTTACGTTCACTTTTTTATGTCAAACATTGAGAACGTCCATTTCAATCATTGCAATGAACAAAATTCCTATCTGCTCCGTTTTGAAAGATATGGGTCATTTTCTGTTAACGACCCCTAAATATCAGTTTTTTTCATTATAACTTTTTTAAGACATTTTTAGGAATTTTCAAATGTTCTACAAACTTATTTATTTGTACATATTTTTTTAAAGACGTCAAAGTTCTATCTTCAACACTTTTTGAGTTTTGAGTCACGAACTAAAATATTTCACAGCTCAATTTTACTGTCAAGGAAGCAAGTGTCCAGCCTGAGTTGAATTAAAATTTACACCTATTATAAACTTCTTTAATATTCAATTGAAAAATCTTGCCTCATTTTGCCCCTGTAAATGCCACAAAGCCGTAAAAAGCTCAAAAACTATCAAAGATACAATGTTGCCGTCTTCAGAAGTAACACGTATTTTGTCATATTAAATAACTTTATAGAACATTTGAAAATCCACAAAAATGTCTGGAAAATGCTACAACAAAAAAACTGATTTTAAGGGGGCCATTCACAAATAATGGCCCATATCTCTAGAAATTAAGCAAATAGAGCAAAAGTTTGTTCGGCAAGTTTTCTCATAATGACATTTTCTACAACTTTACTGTAGACATAAACACGCTATCTTCACATATGAAAAAAAATCGAATTTCTATCTCACTTTTAGGTGGATTAATCACATTAGTGATACTTCCAAAAGAAGGGCTCTGATATACCAAACAACTTCTTCGAAGACACCAAATCTCTAAATAGTTATTTATGCAACAAGTTGCAAAATGATGATTTTTTCGGCACGAGTCGTACATTTATCCAACGAGGCTTGCCGAGTTGGATAAATACCTACGACGAGTGCTGAAAAAATCGAGTTTTGCAACGAGTTGCATACAACATTTTTTGTAATTACGAAAAATACCTATCTAGTATAATATATTCTCGCAACACAATCATGTATCAGGAGGAACCACGTGCGAGCATCCATGCTCATCAGTGTAGTTTTTTTATTCGATCAGGTAGGCTATGGTGTAGCATTTGATCGAGCTCCCGTTGTCAAACAGTTGTTTGTTGGCAAAGACAGAAGTCGCTAAAGTACCTCCCCCAGCTTCTTTCCCACCCGTACTGCCATCGGAATCAGAATAAAAGTCGTCTAGATGCATATTCCTGCTGAAGAGTGGATGTAGAATCACCAGCTGAATCTACGGATAACACGAAATTCAGTGCAAAGTGTGTGCTGGAAAAAGTGCCGAAAAGTGCTACTTTTCGGCACCTTTAAAGTAGTACTTTTCGGCACACTTGCATCAGAAGAGAAAAGTAGGCCTTTTCATGACACTTCAGCCAACTGAAAAGTGAAGTTTTTCAGAACGTAATTACAAAAATCATTTTTTCATGCCCAAAACAATTTCGATCACGAAATTGGGCCTTTGGAAACAGTGTGCATTGTTCTAAACCTTTAATAGTTTTCCAAATATACACATTAGACCGGCCCACATTTGTATGGCGAGAAAGAAAAGTCGGAAAAATTCACGGGGCACCCTCCAGAATCGTGTCTTTGGATGAGAAGAACAATCTGTGAAAGATTCTGCTCAATCGGTTTCAAACTGAGCTGGCGCAAATGAGTTGATGGTTTGTATGGGATTTTCTGTCCAAATATATGGGAAACTAGCTGTACCCGGCAAACTTTGTCTTGCCTACTGCGTTTTTTGACGTTTCAAGTTTTTATCCAAGACCAAGTCCCCGGTCACAAAATGTATGGAAGATCGATTTTCATAAACTCTCATTTTTGTTCATGTTTTAGGCCTCATAAACCTTCCTTGGGTGAAAACTAACAGAAAAAAATTAAGACGACCAAAATCGGGCCATCCATTTGCAAGTTATGCGCGGTCCCACGTATGCCACTGCATTTTTATATATATAGGGGGCCGTCCATATACCACGTGGACAGAAAATTCATGGTTTTTGACCCCCTCCCCCCTCCCCGTGGACAAGCGTGGATTTTTCATTGACCCCTACCCCCCTCCCCCATTGTCCACGTGGACATCAGAAAAAAAGTTTTTTTTTCACATTTCTAAAAAAATAGAAAAAGTGATTTTGAAAAGTTTTTTTTAAATTTTTTTTTCGTAAATCATGTCTTAAATATAATTGGAAACTTTTTAAAATACAAATATTCTATAGCTTTACATAGAATACCAACAAATAGCACAAAATAGGTACCTACAAGTTTTCAACATTGTTTTTAATTCAGCTTAATGTTTGTGAGAGTGTGGGTTCGATTCTTGCTCCAGTTGGTGAAAAATTTCCGTCAAACGGAAATTATTCATTGGGTGTTTTTCGTGTAATGTCTATCGCTCAATGTTAGTGATGGTTCAATGTTTAGTCTGTACAGCCTCTGGTTGAAGACGGTGTTTTTTAGAATATTTATTTAATCTATGATTGTCTGATTGTTTTGTTGAGATAAGGTAATTTTAAATCTTAGATTTTTGTTGAGATAAGATTATATTTCTTAGATTCTTACAAAAACCAAAATTTACAGCAACTAAATTGTATTGGTGAGGCTTACCCGACTAGAAGATTCTAACAAAAATATAACATAAATATAACAAACCATGATATGTATAACTCATTGTGATATAAACATGTTTAACATCTTTGGTGTTTTAAAATGTTATAACTCAATTGTATCATATTATGTTATGAATGTTGTTCAATAACTCATTGTGAAATAATTTAGTTCTGATTCTTTGACATTCGGAACATCATTTCACACAATTGTATCAAAATAAGATAGAAACTAGTTTTCTTGAAGCTAAAATTTATATCATATTGTGTTATAGTTTTGTTCTGATTATAACATAATAGGTTATTATTTTGATTAGATCGGTGTACTTTTTGTTACAGTTTTAGTTATTTTAACATCATCCTGCATCTGGTTTATAACAAAATAAGTTAGAGAAAAATTTCATATCATCATAACACAATGTGTTATAAACTTGATATATTTTTCTAGTCGGGTATACTTCAATATCCATTAGAAACATCTTAAATTTTGAAGGAACCTACAAAAAAAAGTTTTTGAGATAAGCCTGCAAATCCCTACATGTATTTTGAAACTTTGAAGTAGCTTAAAAAATTGATATGAAACTTAGATAGCTTCAAAGAAAATTTTCTGACTGAAACACCAATATTTGCATGGTCTACACTCCATTTTAAATCTCCAGTATATTCCTTTATAAAGAAAACTAAGTAATTAGAAATTCTGATAATTTAAAACAAATTAGTCTGTGAATCAGCACCATAATTTTTTTCCCTTGAAGAAGTAACTTACAACTAAAAGACAATGTATAATAAAATAAAATGTATGAAAGAACTGTTGAAGAGAATCTCATCAATAATGCGACATAATTTGTTTCGTTTGTTGATTCTTGTTTCCTAATTTATATGTTAATGTTGTCCACGTGGACATTTGACGAACCCCCACCCCCCTCTCCGTGGACAAGCGTGGACTTTACGCTAACCCCCTCCCCCCTCCAAGCTGTCCACGTGGTATATGGACGGCCCCTAGATAGATTGGATGACCTACAGTCTCTCACTCAGTACGCCGGTTTAGCGAGGTCGATTTATCTCAGAATTGAAGGAATGGTAGTTGATACCCTAAGGAACAACTTTGTAGAAGACCATATCATGATAAAACCTAATTTAATTTAGTTGCGGTTTCAGCTAACGAAAGCAGGATGAGGATATCTTCTCTCGTTTACTCTCGGTTGTTACATGCAGCACGTGTTTGTCGATCGAAGCTTGCGCGTTACATCATAGGCAGCTATGTAATTCTTCATTGTTTCGATACCCGCCCACGTGCATGAGCAATTGAAATGAAGGACAACATTGCCGCCTATGATGTAGAGCGTAAGTTTCTAACAGCAAACATGTGCTGCATGTAACAACCGAGAGTAAACGAGAGAAGATATCCTCAATTTAGCCTGGTACACGGTGTATATGGGAAAAAACAAAAAATGGAAAAAGTCTAACTCCTGTATACTTTTCGAGTTCTACTTTCGTCCCATATCATCTGTGCAAAATTTCAGATCGGTCGGAAAAACTATATTTTAGCGCCCGCCATTCTTAGTTTTTCATACAATTTACTATGGGGAAATTTTACTTCTGCAAAGAAAAATCGCTAGGAGTCATTCCTAGATCCCTAAAAATAGGTCGAAGAATGATTTCTGTAGAAAACTTCACGAGGAATCAGACCTCCGAAGACCGCAAACCGATGCGACGTTCGTGGAAAAAGTTATTAAGCCTTACCCGATCGATGAAATGACGAGATTTTATTGTTTATTGTTATTCCTTACATGTTAAACAGCGTTGGCATGCCATTCGGTTTTCAGTCAATAACTTTTTCCCCATACCTTAGATCGCTTTGCGGTCTTCGGAGGGTTGATTCCTCGTAAAATTTCCAACAGAAATCATTCATCGATTTATTTTTAGGGGTTAATGGGCAACATGTGGCGATTTTTCTTTGAAAAAGTGATATTCCCTATAGTAAATCGTATGAAAATTTAAAGTGGCTGGCGCTAAAATATAGTTTCTCCGATCGAGCTGAAATTTTGCACAGTTGATGTTGGAAAAAAATGGAACTCAAAAAGTGTACAGGAGTAAAATGTCTTTTGGTGTCCCACGCTAATCCTCATCCTGCTTTCGTTAGCTGAAACCGCAACTAAATTAATGACGATTAACCTGGGCTTGTTAGGGGAATATCTGTAAGTAAAAAGAAAATCGCGTGAAGTACTCCTTTGAATTCCACTAAGAATTTGCATCCTTTGACTCGAGTCAAGTACAAGACACTGAAGACACCCTTACAGTTGAGGTCGAAATGCGTATCTGTCAAAGGATGCAAATTCTTAGTGGAATTCAAAGGAACAGTACTTAACGCGATTTTATTTTTACTAACTAAAATTAAGTTTTATCATTATATGGTCTTCTACAAAGTTGTTCCTTAGGGTATCAACTATTATTTTTTCAATTATGAGCCAAATCAAACTCTTTCAACCAGCGTGCTGAATGAGAGACTGGAGGTCATCCAATTTCCCATATATTTGGACTGAAGATCCCATACAAATCTTCAACTCATTTGCGCCAGCTCAGTTTAAAACCAATTGAGCTGAAATTTTCACAGATTGCTCTTCTCATCCAAAGGCACGATTCTAGAGGGTGCCCGTGGAATTCTTCGACATTGTTGTGTTTGGGCCAGGCTAATACAAGTTCGAAAGGACAACAAAGGCCAACCAGTGCAGTGATTGCTCCTGATATCATTATTTCTTATGTTAGATGGCAACACTGTTCAAATAGATAATAGATATATTGCTGAATATATACAAGTGAATGTATGCAATATAAAAGACTCTTCAGCATAATTTAAGTAGACGTCAAACACTGTTTCATGTTGCATAGTATAAAACGAAGTTTTTTTTTAATTGCAGCACTGCTGAACTGTAAATAAAAATCAGAATATATGATTCACTACAATTGGAATAGTGTCCATGTTCGTTGTAGTTTGAAGTTACGTAACATAATATTAGCAAGTCAACTAGATTTACCTTTTTTGTATATTATGAACTATTATTAATAATGCAAATGGAGATATTATGCGTAAAGAAGACTTTCTGTGTGACCAGAGTATAAAACGATGTTGTTGAGTTTCCAGTAAAAGGCAAAAGAGATCGAGCCCAGCTTGATCACTTTATTTGTAGGTTTTCATACAAAAGAACTTACTTACTAAACACTACATACATACTCTGAATGTTTATCTATATTCTGAGTTCTACAATGGCCGTAGTTTATCGTTTTGAGATCTAAGGGCGCCATGCACCACAACCTTGAGTACTTATCTTTGTAAAATTTGGTTCTTCAAAATAATCTCTGCAACTGGCAACACTGCGTAGTGTTAAACATCGATCAACACGATTTTGAGATAATATATCGAATTCGATTGTTCAGTAAAGATTATGTAGAACCCGGATAAAAACTAACCATAGGGTGTTTGGCGAAAACCATTCCTGCATCATACAGTGTACCAGCTACAATAAAGTGTATTGTAATGAAATGATTCGCTAAAAGCTTTGCACATTGTAGCTACAATACATTTACATTCGATTTTTATGTAACAATATATTATACTGTTTTTCTTACGTTTGAACCATTCATTTTTCCGAAACATTATTTTTCCGTGCTTTGTTTTGTTGATGTTTGTGACTTTTTTGATGCAAAGGAAAGGAAAGAGAAAAAAGTGAATAAGTTGATACATCAATTTAAAGTCAATAAAATGTTTAAATCAGTGGTAAACCAGATGTCCTAAGAACTGCAGATCCAAGAGATATGGCGGGCTAGGTAAGTAGAGTGCGATGAGAGAAATAAGAATGCACACGTCAACCCGGAAAGGTGCAGGTCAAATTACCGTAAATCAGTGGATGAGTTTAACACTATTCTTTCTGTATTTGCATTTAGGGGAGTTTTCTCCTCTTCTCTCATGTAAACTTGCCTTCGACCACAATCGAATCAAATGCGATTGACAAACTTTATCTTTTACGTAGAGCCATCTTTAACATATGGACTGGACTGAACACTGAAATGACTTCCCGCATAAATCAAAACCACACCAAAACAGCACCAGATATGGTTTATGGTCCATCTTCAACCATAATCAAAATGGTACACCTGACCATTGCTGAATAATGTTCTGACAGTAATGAGTGATGTTTTGAAGACCCGACCATACGAACAACGGGTCGTTAAGAATGTTTACCGTTTCAAAATTGGATTTTTCTCATACAAATTTGAATTGCTCACAGTAACGAAAGCATATCCAATATGGTTGAAAATTTTACTACTGGAAAGTTGAATCTATGGTACGATAACAATATTACAATATCAAACAACAGTACGTGGTGTGGTTTGAGATAGGTTTTGTTTTTTCTTCATTTTGTAAAAAAATATATATTAAAACACCCTTTTTCGAATCTTAGATTTATTGAAAATATCACACATGGTTATACACGATAATGGCACAACCGGGCACAACATATTATCTGGCAACTGATAGAACTTTGTATTATGTAGAGGCTATGCAGGCTGCAATACAGTACTCTAATAAAATTACTTCAAATCTACTCGACACTTATTTACGAAACAATTCCAGTTGTCTAGAAACTGCGGTGGAACATGTAGAAAGGCAGCGAGAGCCCTGTCGGACCCTTATTCAGTTGGCTGGAAAATGTGAAGGAACATCCGAGGTTTTCATCCGATTCCGTACCGGCGAACGCAATGCACATGTTGCTGCAAATTAAATATTCAACATTTGTATATTTTTGTCTACCACAAACAATATAAAACACCTACCTCCACGTAGTTCACTAACAGTACTTGTGCCAGAAGTATTTTTCAAACTAATAGTCCATTAAAATCGCGGAGGGAATTTTTGAAGCAAGTTTTTTGTAAATAAACATGGCTGACAATTTTCTTGTTCGTCATGGGTCGGCAGACCGAAGTCGGGAACGAACATCAATAGATATGGTTGGACTGATTTTCGATAAAGTCTACTCACAGTGGGATTATTTTCAACAATAAATGGAAAATATTGACTAATGTTAAAGTTGTACTAACTGTCACAATGTTATTATACCGTAACAAGTAGACCATAGGTGGAATGTATAACGAATAGGTAACAACAATACGATTGGTTACAAAATGGATTTAACAGTATTGGGTACAGTAAGTTTCTATGCGGGAATATAGGTTCGTCTGCGGGTTCGCTTTTTAACCTAACTTATATTTGAAACGAATTTGACAGTTTTCTCATTAGTTGTTATGTATTTCAAGTCAAACTGGAGCCTCAATATTGCAATAACGGTTAAGCACGCTGCTTGGCACGCTGTAATGACACTTATGTACCTCGTCACCCACTTCATGCAACTACATTAGTGGTGTAATAACACTTAGCGCGCTCGGCATAGTTCCATCATGCCGCTCAAAGTGTTGCCACAAATAATGCTTAGTTTGCAAAACCCAGTTATCTGGCTGGTGGGGCATGGGAGCCTAAGCTTTTCAACTGTTAATGCAATCAGACACTACTCAGACTTACACGTGGGCGATCCTATATATGAAGGGTTATCCAAAACGTTCTGGAGGATTCCCAAAGCGAATTCTAATAAATCTAGTAAACCTAAGATGCCACTAACAGGAGGGAAATGACAAGATAATATAACATTATTTGGTTTATGTAATGTAAAACAATACAACATAGCAAAAGAGAACCATTCCAAGACCATTTGATTAAATCTATAACCAGTAGTGAGATTACAATTAAAAACAACATATTTACGGTACATTTTATTGTTAAAAACCATACATGTACCATACAATGTATGGTATATTTAAACCCGCGTATCAGTATTTAGAACAATTAATTTACAATAAAATGTATGGTTTTGCAAAAAAATATATATGGAGATTTTTTTATATTGTTACGATACTTAACAACCTGCATAATATATTGTAAAAATCTTATTTACAATTCACTGTATGGTGTCCACATTACATCTTATTGTTTTTATATTTTTATTTTTACAGTGGTGTCTATTGTAAAAATATGGTTCTAAATAGTACTGTTACAATACAACGTCCGGTTTTTCTACTGTATTTTTTATACGGGTACTCACTCCTTACAGGAGCGATGCACAGCAAAGAACAACACAATACTTTCAAGAATTCCTCCCACGATTCCTTCAGAAATTTTTACAGATACTTCTGCAATGTATCGACGAAATCCTCCAGATTTTTTTCCATAGCTTTCTTCGGTGATTCCATCATGGATTGTTCCAGAGAATTTTTCAAGAATTCCTCTATGGGTTTCATCAGTCATTCCTCCGGGAATTTCCCATGGGATATCTTTAGAGGTTCCTCCAGTGATTGTTCCAGTGCCCTTTTTCGACGATCCCTCCAGGAATTTCTCCAGGGATTCCCAAAGGAATGTCAACAGAAGCATAATCTGGAATAATTCGAAGTATTTCAGCAGCAACATCTTCCAGAAACCCTTTCAGGAAATTTTACCAGAGATTGGCTAAAAATTAATCCAGGAGTTCCTTGAAACATTATACAAAACATTGTTTTGGGAGTCCATCCAAGATTACAACAATAATTCGTCCAAAAATTATTGCAGACATGAACTCCTTCATATTTTTTTCCTACAGAAATTCTTCCAGGAATTTGTTAAGAAAGCTTTCCTGCGATTTCCCAAAGAAAGCTTCATGGGACTGCTTCCGAGATTCAGGAACTCCTGCAGGGATTCCTTTAGGAACTGCTACATGGATTCCTCAAGGAGTTCCTCCGCGAACTCTTCTTATAATTCCTTCAGGATTTCTCTAAGGATTCCATCTGCAATTTCTTCAGGAATTCTATCTGGGATTCCTTCAGGAATTTCTCAAGGGATTCTTCCACGAATTCAGAGATTCCAACAAGAATTATGGGAATCTGGGAATTGCTGCAGGAATTCCCCTAAAAATTCATGCAGGAATTCCTTCAGAAATGCCTCTAGAGATTTCTCCAGGAATTCTTTTGGAGATTTCTCCAGCAGTATTTTTATAGACTCCTTCGTTAATCCTTACAGGCATTTCTCTAGGATATCCTCCAAGGTTTCTTCCAATAATTTCTGTATGGCTTAACTCGGGAATTGCTTCTGTGATTCTTTTTGGACCAACTTATTTTAAAAATTCCTCCAAAGACTCTCCCAGGAACTTTTCTTAAGATTTCTTCAGGAATTGCTCCTTGTATTCTTCAAGGATTTCCTCCAGGAACTGTTAAGGGATTCCCTTAGGAATTCCACTTGAAGTTACTTCCGGGGTTCCTTCTGGAGTTTCTTCAGGAACTCTTCTAAGGATTCCTCCAAAATTTCTCCAAAAGTTCCATCTGCGATTTCTTTAGGAATTATTCCTGGTATTCTTGTACGAATTCCTTAAGAAATTTATCCACGATTTTTTTTTTTCAGGAATACCTCTAGGATTTTTTCCAGCGATTCCTCTGGGAATTCCTGCAGATTTCTCTAAAAATTCCTCCAGAAATTCATCTAGAGATTCCTCCAGAAATTCCGCCAGAGATACCTCTAGGAGTTCATCTACAGATTCCTTCAAGAATTCCTACAGGCATTCCTCTAGGATATCCTCCATGGATCCCTACAAGAATTCCTACTATTTTTTTTCAAAGATTCCTTCCTGAACTCCTCTAAGCATTCCTCCAAAAATTTCTTTCGGGATTGTTCCAAGAATTTCACCTGGAATTCCTACAGAAATTTATCCAGGAATCCTTTAAAGGATTTCTCCTAGGATTTTTTCCAGAGACTCGTACAGGAATTCCTCTAAAGATTTCTCCACGAATTACTTCAGAGAATCATCCAAAAATTCCATAAGGAATTCTCCTAGGCATTCTTCCGAGAAATTTTCCAGGCATTCTTCCAGGGATTCCTCCTTGGATTCTTTCAGAGATTTCCTTAGGATTTTTTCAGCGATTGCTTCAGGAATTCCACCAGATATTCCTCCAGGAATTGCTTCAGGGACTCCTAGGATTGCTTCAGGATTTTTTTGGGATTTCTCCAGAAATTCATACAGACATTCATTTAGGAATTCATCAAGGAATTACGTAATAAATTATGTTAGCAGTTCATCTAGGAATTTCTCCAGGAAATCCTTCAGGGATTCCTTCAGAAATTCTTCCAAGGTTTTCCCTAGGAATTTTGGATTTTTTCCAGGAATTCCTCCAATAATTCCTCCAGATCTTCCACCAGGAATTGCCACAAGGATTCCTCCAGGAATTCCGCTAAAAAATCCTCCAGGAACTTCTTTAGAGATTTTTTTTCCAGGGATGAATTTCTCCAATGATTCCCCAGGGATTCCTTCGGAATTTTCTTCGAGGATTTCTCCAGCAATTCCTCCAGAAATTTCTCTAGAATGTTTTCCAGGAATTTCTCAGGGGATTTTTTTTAGAAAATTTTGCCAGGGTTCCTGTAGAGATTCCCCCAGAATTCCTCCAGGAATTCCTTCAAGGATTCCTCCAGCAATTCCCAAAGGAAAACCTCCAGGCATTCGTCCAAGATTTCATTCAGGAATTTCTCCAGGAACTCCTCCGGGAAATTCTCCAGGAATTACCCCGAGAATTTCTTCAGGAATTTCTCTAGGTATTGGTCCAGGAATTGCTCCTGGACATCCTTCAGAAATTATGTCAGCAATTTCTCCAGAATTTTCTTCAGAAAATTTCCTGGGGATTTTTTCAGAAACTCTTCCAGCAAATTCTCCAAGAATATCCTCAGGAATTTTTCGGAGATTCCTCCAGGCATTTTTTCAGGAATTTCTCCGGAGATTCCTGCATGAATTGATTCAGGGATTCCTTCAGGGATTTATTGACGATTTTTTTCAGGGATTTCCCTAGGAATTTCTCCAGGAAATACTTCGAAGATTCCTGCAGAAAATTCTCTATGGATTTTTTTTTCAGAAAATATGTCAGGAAATTCCCCTGGAGATTTCTCTAGAAAATCTTCCAGTAATTCTTTCAAAAATTCTTCTAGAGATTCCACTAGGAATTTCATCATGGATTCCTCCAGCAATTCCCACAGAAACTTCTACGAATTCCTCCTGGCATTCCTCCAGGATTTTATCTAGGAATTTCTCCAGAAACTTTTCCAGGAATTCCTCCGAGAATTACCCCAGGATTTTTTTCAAGGAATTCCTTCAAATATTTCTCCAGGAATTGCTCCTGGACATCCTTAAGAAATTATGTCAGCAATTCCTCTAGGGATTCCTCCATGTATTCCTCCAGGAATTTCTCCTAAAATTCCATCAGGAATACCTTCAGGGATTCCTCCAGAAATTTCTCCAGGAATTTTCCCAAGGAAATCCGCCAGAAATTCTTCCAAAGATTCTTCCAGGAAATACTCTAGGAATTCTTCCAGGACTTCCAGGTGACTTGAGGAATTTCTCAGGGATTTCAGGGATCCTCACTTTCAAAATTTCCTCTACAGATTCCTGAAGCAATTCCCACGGGAATACCTCTAGCTATTCCTTCAGGCAGTTCTCCAGGATTTTATCCTGGAAATTCTCCAGGAACTTTTCCAGGAATTCCTCCAGGAAATACCCCAGGAATTTCTTCAGGATTTCCTCCAGCAATTGCTTCTGGACATCTTTCAGAAATTACATCAGCAATTCCTACAGGAATTTCTCCAGGAAATTCTCTAGGGATTTCTTCAGAGATTCTCCCAGAAAATTCTCCAGGAATACTTTATGGATTTTTTCAAAGATTTCTCCAGACATCGCTCCAGAGATTCCTCCAGGAATTGCTTCAGGGATTCCCCCCCACGAATATCTCCAGGAATACCTTAAGGCTTAAGCAATTCCTGGAGGAATCTCTGGAGGAATGTCTGGAGGAATCTCGGAAAAAATCCTGAAAGTATTCCTGGAGAATTTTCTGGGAGAATCTCTGAAGAAATCCCTAGAGAATTTCCTGGAGAAATTCCAGCAACCTCGTTGGATAAATGTACGACTCGTGCTAGAAAAATCAACTGCTTGCAACTTTTTACATAAATAACTTATTATTATTGGCTTTTTTATTATGGGGATTTTCAGCCCGAGGCTGGTTCATTCCCGACAACATAAATAACTATTGCACAACTCCTACAGCATTGATGTAAAAGAAGCAAATAATCACAAAACATTAGAGAATATGCTGCCATTTTAAAATATCCAACCTATTACGTGTATTAGATTGTTTTTTTTATTGCCAATGTTTATTATCATTATCAATCATGTCAATGCAATAGTTGGGTAATTATTTATCTGAATAGCATGTAGTTGATCAAGAAAATTCTTCGTATCATTCAAAATTTCTGATATGTTGTCACAAATTGATCTAGTTTCGATTGGATTTTGAACAGTTATACTTGGCTTTGATTAACTACCTGTGTCAATTAGTGTTAAACATGGGTTAGAATAGTTAGCAAATTTTAAACAACTTATGAAATGATTGTTTACTAATCTTATCCTAATCATATTACCTAGCTGATTCATATTCAGATCGAAATTTGGCTGAGTAGCATCCTGTAAAGTAATATCACAAAAACGCTTCCAGTATATAGCTTGGAATGTCTGGGGCTTCTTTGCTAATTTAATCAGGGATATTTCCAGGCAATTGAACAAGTTTTTGAATTGCAATGGCATTCCAATTAAAATGTTATTCAAAGATTAAATCTTTTTAGAGTACCTATAAATAAGGGACGAACAAAATATCAAAAGAAAAATGAAGCAAAAACTTACAATGACTTCCCAATCGTCGACATCGCTCTCCCGCTTGATGCTGGCCAGCTGATTCAGCAGGTCGTCCTCCTTGCCCACGTACACCAGTTCCTCCGCATCGAAGAAGATATCAGCACTGCTATCGTCCGGATGCTGCTGCGGCTTCATTTCGTCACCACCTCCGCCGCCATCATCCTGATGTCCATTATCGACAGTGTGACTATCCTCTTCCCCCGGCGTCTGATCCGTCAGCTCATCCTCGATCAGCTTTGGTCGCTCTTCCGGTCCGTCGTCGTCAGTATCCTCTTCCTTCACGTCACCCGCTTGGGACGTTTGGGAAGGCGCCAAAGCATCGTCATACGTTATCAACGAATCTGCGTCGTCCACGAACGACTCACATTCCGGTTCCGGTGTCGCCACAGGCTGAGGACTCCCCTTTCCAACAGGTTCCTCATCCAACACATCATTCTTATCGCACATCACAATCTCTCCGTTATTCTCCAACAGCACCGACTTCTCCCTGGAAACCAGCTTCACATTCAACCCCGAGGGAGGTTTGTAACTGTACAGAACATCCGAGCTGATCGGAATTTGAATTTCCGACGACGACGTCGTCGAACGCATATCAAAATCCAACTCCCCCGCTGCCGTCTCCGCCTGGCCCATTTCCCGGTACGACTGCAAAATCGCATCGGAACTCTCGCAATTCACCCGGAACCGATAGGCCACCCTCAGATCCTCGATGCACTGCAAGCAGATCCGATCCGGGAGGCAATCGTCCCGCCTGATCTCCACACTGGAGCACTGCATCACTTTGGCGCCGTAGCTCAGATTCGATTCCGGGCAGGTGTCGTCGAACAGCGAGCGGATTTCGCCCTCCTGCAGGCACACCCGACAAGTCACGTTCCATTCCGGGTTCAGCGACGCCGCCATGGTTTGTGCTTCATTCACTTAATTGAAATGTTCACCAAATACGCCATAAAACTAGGAAAACTTAGCGATTATTTTTTTGTTTTGTTGCGGAAAACGAAAATGAAACTGCTTGTTTTGATTCTTCGCGTCTCGCAATTTTGTTTGCGTCAAATGACAACCACGTGAGGATGGTGTGTGCAAGGCGCACGCAACAAAATGCACTAAGGCATTTTATGAGACGTTTCAAATCAGCTGTTTTTTGAATGTTTACTAGTTTTGAAGCCCAACCGGTGGGCCCATTTATTTACATTTTCGTTAGCATAACATGTGATACGGGCCCATCCAATATGCGGGGTTCATTTATCTGCAAAAATGCGTCAATCTGTCCACCATAATCAATATCCATAGATCGTGGGAATGTTTTTTGCATCTGCTAGTTACATCATACAGCTCGGGGGATTGATACATGCCGCATTAAAAACCGAAACATCTCTGCCAGCAAAAATCTGATTGGCGCTCACCACATGTTATGCTACTTTTTGCGAAAACAAAAACATCAAATATAAACAATAACATTGAGCGGCCCACCGGTAGGACGTCTCGTAATACCCCGGACAGACATATGATACGAGTGTGATTCCTGTACAACGGTACGCAGTGTCAAGAAAATTTTAACAAGACTGACTTGAACTGAGAGAATTTTCAGTATGGCACTCATTTCAAGCGCAATTCCCAAGCAACCAAAAGTTCGAATAAAATAGCATGATTGGGCTTAATCAGCTATCCGAAGGAAGATGAAAAGCATTCTATTCAGCTCACTTTTTAAGTAATTAACCGAACTTGAGTTCACAAAAAGTACACTTGTGTCGCTGAATGGAACGCTATTCAGCTTGAAAATAAGCTTCGAAAAAATGAAAAAAAAAATGTGTTTAGTCCTCAAAAGTAATTTATTATTAAGGAACATTAGTTCATGTGGAATCTAAATTGACTAATACCTTGAAATGATTTTTGATGTTTTTTACTTACTGAGATTTGAACTCGGGTTCTCCTCGTTGAAAGCCGGTGCCTAATCACTACTCCATGTATGTGTTGTTAGGCTCTGTGAGATTTTACTCAATGTGCTGATATCATATAGTAGAGCTCAATCAGGTTCGCGTGTGAACTTTCCCTGAGCTTGGAATACTTTTTGAAGTCGAAAGTTCGAAAGAAGTTCACGCGGAACTTCTTGTGAACTTACGCAGTTTGACATTTTCAATTTGTTGTGATTCGCAGTGCAAAGCAATAAGTTAGGGCCAGTGTATCGACTTTAAGAAAAGATTATAAGTTTTCAGCTTGGTTTCCAGTGAATACGATTGCGTCGATTACCGGCGCGCTGCAGCGACAAGTGAGACGGGTGTGAAAACATCCAGCAAAGCTGGAAAATTTTTGTGCGCAGCCGAAAAACCCCCGGCATAATCCTGGGGGAACAGTTGTCCGCTACGTGGGCAGCCTTTGAGCCACACAATACGGATCATTTGCGTTGATTACAAGTAAGTACGTTGAAATATTATAGTGGAACAAAGTGTACTTGTGAAATTAACACAAGCTATGACTCGATTTCCGAGTGATTTAATTGAATGAGAACTTCTCCCCGGCCCCGCTGTCGCCGAAGTTCAAGTGAAGTTCACTTTTGGTACGGTTAATATTTATCCGAACTTTGAGTAGTAAGTTCAAAACAAGTTCGAAACGGAACTTTTCATGTTGTTGGAATATGTCCAACTGAACTTTATTTGAGTTTTAAAGGCACGCAAAAGTTCAACATCAGTTCGGTTAATATTTGATTGAACTCTGTTTTAAAGTTCAACATAAGTTCTTTTTGAACCTCTTTTTGACTTTAATGTCGTTTTGAAGAGAAGTCAAAAGCTTGTACATGTACTTCCAAGTTCATAAACAATACAAGAGTAACTTTTTGGAGAACTAAGTTCAACGAAACCGGAATTGAACCAAACTTGAACTTCTGAGTTCGTTCTTCAAGTGGAATCCGAACTTTTGGTTGCTTGGGTTGTACAGTGATTTTTGTATCACATGTGTGTCATAAGTATAAAATAGCTTATTCTTCGCGTCTCGCAATTTTGTTTGCGTCAAATGACAACCACGTGAGATGGTGTGTGTGTGCAAGGCGCACGCAACAAATGCACTTGCACTGATGGGTTCTTCCTCCCGGGAATGTTAAAAACTGACGCGCTATTCCAAACACTGAATGGTCCACTGCACGAATTTATGCTGGCCTGCTTACTCTCACAGGAAATTTGACGTTTGAGCGGTGCCGACACCGCTGATCTCAGTTTGTTTACTGCTTTTCATTCTCATCCGACTGTGGTTTCCTAAAGATTTCTGTAAAAACCTACTTGCAAACTTGTTCATTAAGTTCTACGGTTAATAAATAAGTATGAATGTTATTCTGGAAAATGTTGAGCACAGACAGGCAAGTACGAACACGAAGTACCACTGCCTCCACGGGTACTTCTTCCTGGGTCTATCGCGAAGCCAACTAGCTGTTATTTTTCGCAAAGCTAAGACGGCAGTATCGGCATGGATTCAAGCCTACCAAGCTGATCACACTCTATCGACAGTTCAACGAGCGAAGGTTTTCCGGAAATTTGACGAACTTAAGCGAAATTGGATTGTTGAGTTGTACAGGAAGTATCCCCCATCAAGTATCCCATACTATACCTCGATGAAGCCCGCCAGAGATTTATGAACCATTTTGGAGTAACCATCAGTGCCTCTTCAGTATGCAACATTTTGCACGCGTACGGAATGTCGTGGAAGGCTTTGGAACGCCGAGCAGTTCAAATTCGCCAGGATGATATATTACGCTACACTAACGAGCTCTCCTGCTTCGTCTGGAGTTTTGATCAATTAGTTTTTCTTGATGAAGTTGCCTTTGCAAATCGAGAAATGCTGCGCAGTCGAGGTTATGGAATAAAAGGTAAAAGTTTAGTATATCGGGGGGAATTCAGAAGGAAACCTCGAGTGTCCAGCCTTTGCTTCCTGGGAGAAACAGGAATTATACAGTCATGACCCGCTGGTTGGGGGCTTAATAGTTGGGTGACTTTTTAGTTGGGACCCCGTTAGTTGAGCTGTCAGCCAACTAAAAAGTACCTGGATGTCATAATTCAATGTCAAACTGAAAATGACAACCAATCTGTAATTCCGAGGGGCGAGCTAATGAGTTTTTGGTTTCTTAAACTTTACTGATAATCGAAAAGAATTTCTATTTCATATTTCTTAAAAAAAGAAAGAATATGTACAATTACTTCGAAACAAATGCAAAACATCGGCAATCTTTATTTTGTCGATCATTGAAAGCGTTTTGTGCTTGCTTTCGGTCCGGGTGGTTTCATAAACATCTATATTTTCACTTCACCGACTAAAAATGGGTGAAAATAATTATTTCTCGCATTGGTCATATATGTATCTTGCAAAACGTATCAGTTTTGCCCTGAATGTGAAACAATTTGAAAAATTTTCCTTTTTGATTCCAACCAAAACATGATTTGAAAAAAACAATGAGCACGCCCCTTGTGCTGCTGTCACTTCACCCAACTAGCGAATCGAATTCGTTGGTTGGGTGGAGGTTGTGGCTCAACGAGCGGGTTCCGACTGTAGAGGCATTCGAGACCGAGAGCACATTTACCAGACAAAAGTTTTTTGACTGCTGCCGTAAAATGGCCCTTTTCAATGGAGCAGTAAGAAGCTATCCGGGAAAACATTCGGTTTGGATCATGGACGGGGCACGCATACATTGCGACGAGAATATTATTCTGTATTTGAGGTCATTAGGAATCATTCCAATATTTTTACCAGCCTATTGCACTTTCTACAATTCCATTGAGATTGTTTTTGGACTCATCAAACGATATCTTAAAAGGCATTATATTGAAGAGAGTAAAACACCATTACCGCAGACAGACGTTCTAGCTCGAACAAATTTATTCAAATTTTCTATGTAAATTTTCACCAGCGACACCTAGGCAACCGATTGCCACAGTGCAGTTGACAGTTTGAGAAACCACGTGCTTCCAGCCGCTTACTTACCACCCAATTCACCACCCATCGAGAAATAAAATCAAAACAAACACTGTCAAAATCATTCCTACATTTGCGTCACATTCATAAAGATTTTCCAATGCGAGTGAAGTTCATCCAAATGCAGTTTTATTCAAGCAAATCTATGTTAAATAAAAGTAATATTGTGTAAAATAGTTTACAAGAGTCCTGCGCTAATTTGTGCAAAAGATTTTAGACATTAAATAAAAGTCATTTACTCTGCACAAATTATGTGGAAGCATTATTAGCGTGCAACACGTGCGATCTTTTCCCGCCATCCGGATGGAAGACGACCGTGGTGACAGTTTTTTGTCGCAACGCACATGTGAGGCAGCTATTGAATATGAACGTCGCTAACGCCATCTGTTCGCTGATTGCCACTTGGCAATTTGTGTTGGCCATGTTTTTTACACAAGCCGCTGAGTCAAACTTGAACGTCTGTCTGCGCCATTACCTTTGGTTGTTGGAGCAACACTAACAAAATTCACAAACTACGATTGTTCGAAATTATTAAAAAAACCCGATTTAATCCACCTATGGTGAACAGAACCCTTCTTACACTTATTAAAATTATTGTTGTATACCGCATTTAGTTCACCACTGGACTGCGAACTGCGACTTCATAAGTGCGAAAACGTAAATAAAAGTGCGCGATTGCATCAAATCAGTTTGATGTCTTCGGCGCACTATTTCTTCAATCTATGGTGAACAAGTGCTCTGAAGACACCGAGTTGATTTGATGCTATCGCGCACTTTTATTAGCGTTTTCGCACTCGTAAAAACTAGTGCGATAGTCCAGTGGTGAACTAAATGCGCTATATTATTTGTATTTAACATATTTGTTTTGTGTAATTTACCAAAAGTTCTAGAAAATATTGTGGATTTGGCATCTAGTGGATTGGTTTCCAAAAAAGCATCATGGACCATGGACTAAACTACCAGAAATGCCAGACACTTCCTAGAGTCTTGTATGGAATGTTTAAAAAATAGCTTACATATTCTGGAATTTTGTATCTTTTATTAACTGCCAAAAGATCTTGAATCGATTAACAAATGGGTAAGAAAATCAGCGAGATACAATATATCTTAATCAGTCAATTAAATTAGCTCCGAAGTACTTGGTATTCATGGTTATGGTGTAAAAACGACAAAAATGATATATCTATTAAGTCAGTTTTGGCATTAGCTAGTTATTTTGGCTGTCTGGTTCTTCAAAGCTTTCATTTAACATATTGTTAGTTTCCATAAAATTCCTGTGTATTTGTAATTTGTTATAATAACCTGCTAGTATACACTTTGTATGAGGTCAGCATCATTTATTTAAAAATAGACTGGTCAAAAACAAATGCAAGATAACAAGTGAATATAATAAAAAAAAGAATTTATTGAAATACTCTTCGTAAGATATCTCAGTAATCAAATGTCGAATCGAAATAAAATTTCAGGGCCTTATACAAGAATATTGTAGCTTTCATTTGGTGCTTAGAGAACCCAAATCGGTTGACAGATGGCTGAGATATTTATTACCCTTGGTCCAAAATCTTTCAAAAAGTTAACCTGTATTACTCCCAAGTACTCTTTGAAAGATATCTCGGAAATCAAATGTCCAATCCTAATGAAATTGTATAGGGTTCTACTAGAATGTTGTAGCTTTCATTTGGTGCCAGGAGAACCGAAATCGGTGGACAGACGTGTGGAGTTTGGTATTTCACTGGGATGGAATCACCCCTCACGTGCAGCACACACAACTTACCTAGGCTGACGTCGGTTCGCAAGTGGCAAGAGTGAACGCGGTTGGGTGACGCCTGGAGTTTGTTGCTACGCAAGCAGGGATGCTAACATTGTCCGCTTGACAGTTCGCATCATATTCAAATGCGCTATATCGCCTGCTGTGATCAATCTCCTTTCCACAGCTTTATGCAGTACATCTTATATCTCACATCCTCCTTCTACTCTAAAGAAGTTTTACACATTTTTAACAAAAAAAATGAATTTCCGTATCTCAATTTGGAGTGTTTACTTACAACGATTTAACATATTGCGGAGATTCCACCTGTTTAGACTCCTGCGCGAAAATTAGTTGCGTGGGCCCACAGATATAAAACCAGACCGCGTCCTGGTGAATATTTTACGCTGTGTTGCTAGGTACACATTTGGTGATGATTTTGCATTGTAAGCAAACATTTATAACGCACCTACGCTGAAAATGAGCCTAATCATTTGCGTCGGAATCTATAAATCATCACAACGGGCAAAAAGTTACTGTTATAATACATCATCGCATACGTTGTAATTGCTGCCATGAAGCTACCGAATACAGTTTCATTGTGAGGTACCATTCTGACTATGTTGCCGCTACTTTTTTTCAAAATAGATCGAACATTTTAGTGCTTAATTGTGGGAATGACATTTTCCGACGAGCAATAGGAGCTTGCACAGTGACGTCATCATCATCTCTCTATCTCTTTCTATCGTTCGGGGTCGCTCGATACAGCCGTCCTTGCTCGCGAAATAATTTTGAGGGCAATGCTTACAAATTGTATCTCATTTCGTTAGTTATGTTGGTAATGCAAGCCTCTCTACTTGTAGTATTTAAAAGAAATTACCGGTTTGGTACTGGGTGATCCAGAAAAAAACATCTTGTTCTTTGAGTCTTTATTTAATCTTATACCCAAATTTATCACATTGCACCGTCGTTTAAATTCGAGATATCTGATAAAATACATTATAGATAAAGTTTATTGCCTTGCCATTCATTGAAACACTAGTCACAGAAAACAAACTGCATTAACATAATCCTTCTTCTGGCCAGCCAACATTGACGACACTCCTTGATAAATAATATATTGTAACCATTCGATACCACATTTGCACGAATCAAAACTACGTGATTTTTCTAATATTTTGTTTTTGGGTACATTGCCAATGTTTATCTACCATGACAAACAACACGATGCAAACTTCCAATCCGAGATTTGCGCGAAGCAAAACAACGGGATCTTTCTAATCTACACGCTAACCCTCAGTTACCCAGATTGGTGTCAAAGCGACCCAGATTGAGCAAAACTGCAGTTACTCTAATCTGAGTAAAGGCACCTGTACTCAAATCTGGGTTACCGATGTTGGTGACAAAATCTGGGTAACCGGTACCCAGCTCCTCCGGGGCCTTGATTTTGTTAATTTATTTCCAATTTAGATTTTTGATAAAAAGCTCCTAATATCCATGTTCTGTTCACTTACCTGATGCAGGAAAACAGTTCCCCGGAAGAAGTTCTCTGTTTTCCCGTCATTTATTCGCATATTTTCCGCGGAAACATCCTTAATTTCCAGCGTTTTCCTAACCGCTGCCATATTCTCAAGCCGGAAAATGACAAAGTGCCGATTACCCAGATCTTTACCCGGATTCAAGAAATCTGGGTTCTCGGGTTACCCGGATTTTGACAACTGCTAACAACATGAAAATCCGTGTAGAATCGACCCGGGCGATGGGTAGTTACAGGTTAGCGTGTAGCTTTTCGTCAGCGGAAATTACCGGGACTCTCTCTTCACGACAAACAACACGCTGTAAGCTTCCGATCCGACATTTGCACGATGCAAAACAACGGGATCTTTCTAACCTAGCTTTTCGTAAGCGGACATTGCCGGGAGTTTTCCTCCACGACAAACAACACGCTGTAAGCTTCCGAACCGACATTTGCACGATGCAAAACAACGGGATCTTTCTTATCTAGCTTTTCGTAAGCGGACATTGCCGGGAGTCTTCCTCCACGACAAACAACACGCTGTAAGCTTTCGATCCGACATTTGCACGATGCAAAACAACGGGATCTTTCTAACCTAGCTTTTCGTAAGCGGACATTGCCGGGAATCTTCCTCCACGACAAACAACACGCTGTAAGCTTCCGATCCGACATTTGCACGATGCAAAACAACGGGATCTTTCTAACCTAGCTTTTCGTAAGCGGACATTGCCGGGAGTTTTCCTCCACGACAAACAACACGCTGTAAGCTTTCGATCCGACATTTGCACGATGCAAAACAACGGGATCTTTCTAACCTAGCTTTTCGTAAGCGGACATTGCCGGGAGTTTTCCTCCACGACAAACAACACGCTGTAAGCTTCCGAACCGACATTTGCACGATGCAAAACAACGGGATCTTTCTTATCTAGCTTTTCGTAAGCGGACATTGCCGGGAGTCTTCCTCCACGACAAACAACACGCTGTAAGCTTTCGATCCGACATTTGCACGATGCAAAACAACGGGATCTTTCTAACCTAGCTTTTCGTAAGCGGACATTGCCGGGAGTTTTCCTCCACGACAAACAACACGCTGTAAGCTTTCGATCCGACATTTGCACGATGCAAAACAACGGGATCTTTCTAACCTAGCTTTTCGTAAGCGGACATTGCCGGGAGTTTTCCTCCACGACAAACAACACGCTGTAAGCTTCCGAACCGACATTTGCACGATGCAAAACAACGGGATCTTTCTAATCTAGCTTTTCGTAAGCGGACATTGCCGGGAGTCTTCCTCCACGACAAACAACACGCTGTAAGCACAAAACAAAACAATTCGATCACTATAGCGCTGCTGGAATTTGATCTTTTGTTGCACTCTTTCCTGTCAATAATTGCCCATGCACAAATAGTTTTCCGCAGGCATGCTCCAGCGGGAGCTACGTCCCCGAAAAATATCACACCGAACTTCCACTTTTCACATATGGGTTTTGTGTTTCCCTCACTGGTTCACTAATGCATGCACATTGAAGGGTGATTCCTCCCAGCAAAAATATAGGTTCCATTTCTTCAATTAAACGAAAAAACTGGCAGGAATTCGCCAATGTGGAGTTTGGTATTTCACTGGGATGGAATCACCCCTCACGTGCAGCACACACAACTTACCCAGGCTGACGTCGGTTCGCAAGTGGCAAGAGTGAACGCGGTTGGGTGACGCCTGGAGTTTGTTGCTACGCAAGCAGGGATGCTAACATTGTCCGCTTGACAGTTCGCATCATATTCAAATGCGCTATATCGCCTGCTGTGATCAATCTCCTTTCCACAGCTTTATGCAGTACATCTTATATCTCACAAGACGGCTAAGATATTTATTATTATACAATTGGTCAAAAATCTCAAAAAGTTTAGTTGTATAAATCCTAAGTACTCTTCGAAAGATATCTCTGTAACCAAATGTCCAATCGAAATAAAATATCTGGGTGATCTACTAGGATGCTGTAGCTTTCATTTGGTGCCAAGAGAACTTAAATCGATTGACAAACGGCCGAAATATTTATTATGATACACTTGGTGAAAAATCTTAAAAAGTTTAGAAGTATGACTCATAAGTACTCTTCGAGAGATATCTCGGTAACCAAACGTCCAATCGAAAAAAAATTCAATAGCGTTCTACTAGGATGTAGTAGCTTTCATTTGCTTCCAAGAGAACTCAAATCGGTTGACAGACGGCTGAGAAACGTGCGTGACTTTTTTTTGTAACGCACATACACACACACACACATACACACATACACACACACATACAGACATTTGCTCAGTTCGTCGAGCTGAGTTCATTGGTATATGAGACTCGGCCCTCCGGGCCTCGGATCGAAAGTCGGTTTTTCGAGCGATATTTATACCCTTCTTATGGGTGTAAGAAGGGTAAAAAGGCTTTTCCTACATACATTCCGTAATATTTTTGCTACTGTTTATTAAGCTCAAATATTACAAAGAGATAGTAGCTTTTATGTATTTGTTGCAATTGCATTTTCATGCAGAGCTCCTTGAGAAACCAAATATGATCATAAAAAAATTGTTGACAAACGTCTGAGAAATGTATTATGATACATTTTATCAAAAATCTCTCAAAAGCGTAAATTTCATTACTCCTTAGTACTCGTGGAAAGATATCTCGGAAACAAAATGTCCAAACGGCATGAAATTTAATAGCATACTACTTGGATGCTGTAGCTTTCATTTGATGCTGAGAGAACTCAAATCGATTGCACACGGCTGATTCATTTATTATGAAGCATTTTGTCAAAGACCTCTTAAAAAGTTAAGTTGTATTACTCCAAAGTACTCCCCGAAAGATATCTCGGTTACAAAATGTCCAATCGGAATGAAATTCAAAAGCGTTCTTCTAGGGTGCAGTAGCTTTCGTTTCGGGCCTTAAGAACCCGAATCGGTTGATAGACGGCTGAGAAATTTATGGTGATACACTTTGTCAAAAATATCTAAAATAATTAAGTTGTACTACTCCCTAGCACTCTTTGAAAGATATCTCGGTAACCGAACGTCCAATCAAAAAAAAAAAATCAATAGCGTTCTACTAGGATGTAGTAGCTTTCGTTTGGGGCCTTAAGAACCCAAATCGGTTGATAGACGGCTGAGAAATTTATGGTGATACACTTTGTCAAAAATATCTAAAATAATTAAGTTGTACTACTCCCTAGCACTCTTTGAAAGATATCTCGGTAACCGAACGTCCAATCAAAATAAAATTCAATAGCGTTCTACTAGGATGTAGTAGCTTTCATTTGCTTCCAAGAGAACTCAAATCGGTCAACAGATGGCTGAGAACCGTGAGTGACATTTTTTTGTAACATACATACACACACATACACACACACACACATACACACACACGCACATACAGACATTTGCTCAATTCGTCGAGCTGAGTTGATTGGTATATGTGACTCGGCCCTGCGGGCCTCGGATCGAAAGTCGGTTTTCCAAGCGGTATTTATACCCTTCTTATGGGTGTAAGAAGGGTAAAAAGGCTTTTCCTACATACATTCCGTGATATTTTTGCTACTGTTTATTAAGCTCAAATATTACAAAGAGATAGTAGCTTTTATACATTTGATGCTATTGCATTTTCATGCAGAGCTCCTTGAGAAACCAAATTTGATCATAAAAAAAGGCTTTTCCTACATACATTCCGTAATATTTTTGCTACTGTTTATTAAGCTCAAATATTACAAAGAGATAGTAACTTTTATACATTTGATGCAATTGCATTTTCATGCAGAGCTCCTTGAGAAACCAAATTTGATCATAAAAAAAGGCTTTTCCTACATACATTCCGTGATATTTTTGCTAGAGGGTCTTGTTTCCCGGACTGAAAAAAATCCCGGGATTCGGGATTTTTATTTTTTAAATCCCGGGATTTCCCGGGATGCCGGGAAAAAATCCAAATTTTCAAAAACCGATAAAAATGCATGAAATGAATCCCCAAACCTTTTTTTTGGTCCAACAAAAACTTTTTTTGTATACTTTTATTAATGTTTAACTCACTAGCTAATTCTACACTTATTTATAATAATGAAAACGTTGATGCAACGTGACCAACAAAAATTGCTTTTACTATTAGAAAAGCTATGATGACCCTTCTTAATCATATGCCCCCATAATCATCTTGCTTAAAATACTGGTTATTTAGAGATTAGAGTAGTCAGGATTGTTTCTAGAGGGGCCGAGGGCTATGAGATATGAGTATGAATATAATGAAGTTATTTTTTCAATTTGAAATAATATTACATACTTCAAAGGCATTTGATTGTCTTAATACAATAAGAAACCTTTAAGAATGTCTAAAATTTTAAAATAGCTCCCATTTTTTCCGGGATAAGTTGTTTTGGACTATGTATTAAGACACATTTGTCTCATCAAAGTTTTTGGAAGAACTTGTACAAAGATTGCTGATGAAATGTCCAGAGAAACCCTCATGGAATTTAGACATTTTAGAGGCATTTGGATTTTAAGCAATTAAAAGTTCTAGGTGGAATTCCAGGAGAAGCTGTCGTCGAATTTTTATGTCTTTCAATGGACTGCGGTCTCTTTCTATGACATTTATTGGAGTAGTTTTGAGAATTTCTCTGGGAGAGTTTGGGTGGAAAAGATTGGATGAGTGATTGGAAATTTTCCAACTGTAGTTTCTTAAGATCACTTGAAGAATGAAAATAATCAAAGAACTTGTAGAAGTTTTTATCAAAATTATTTCATGAAATATGTAACTTTCTTCTTTTTTCAATTCTTTCAAGAAATTTCACCAATTATTGTGTATTTTTTTGTAATATTTTTTGTATTTTTATGATTTCGTGGTATAGGTACATTACTTCCGGATGGGTCGAGCATTCCAGCCTTTTTAGTAAACTTTAGCAGATAATATATCAAAGGATTCAATCAAAGATAATTTCATAACAAGGATTTTCGCTATAATTTTGTTAGAAATACGTTATTTCTAATATCATAATTATCAATTTATTATTCTAAAGGAACTTTGTAGAAGTTACAGTAAACGGTAAAAATAATGGCCATTAAAGTACACAATCGCTTTCAAAAATAGAATTATTGATGACCAATTTTTTTAATGACTTGGTTTGATTCAGAAGAACTCACTATTGTCATTATATAATTTTTCGGGAAATCCCGGGAATTTTACAAAAATATCCCGGGATTCGGGATTTTTTAGATCCCGGGATTTCCCGGGATTTTTGTCCCGGGAAATCCCGGGCAAGACCCTCTAATTTTTGCTACTGTTTATTAAGCTCAAATATTACAAAGAGATAGTAGCTTTTATACATTTGATGCTATTGCATTTTCATGCAGAGCTCCTTGAGAAACCAAATTTGATCATAAAAAAAGGCTTTTCCTACATACATTCCGTAATATTTTTGCTACTGTTTATTAAGCTCAAATATTACAAAGAGATAGTAGCTTTTATGTATTTGTTGCAATTGCATTTTCATGCAGAGCTCCTTGAGAAACCAAATATGATCATAAAAAATTTGTTGACAAACGTCTGAGAAATGTATTATGATACATTTTATCAAAAATCTCTCAAAAGCGTAAATTTCATTACTCCTTAGTACTCGTGGAAAGATATCTCGGAAACAAAATGTCCAAACGGCATGAAATTTAATAGCATACTACTTGGATGCTGTAGCTTTCATTTGATGCTGAGAGAACTCAAATCGATTGCACACGGCTGATTCATTTATTATGAAGCATTTTGTCAAAGACCTCTTAAAAAGTTAAGTTGTATTACTCCAAAGTACTCCCCGAAAGATATCTCGGTTACAAAATGTCCAATCGGAATGAAATTCAAAAGCGTTCTTCTAGGGTGCAGTAGCTTTCGTTTCGGGCCTTAAGAACCCGAATCGGTTGATAGACGGCTGAGAAATTTATGGTGATACACTTTGTCAAAAATATCTAAAATAATTAAGTTGTACTACTCCCTAGCACTCTTTGAAAGATATCTCGGTAACCGAACGTCCAATCAAAAAAAAAAATCAATAGCGTTCTACTAGGATGTAGTAGCTTTCGTTTGGGGCCTTAAGAACCCAAATCGGTTGATAGACGGCTGAGAAATTTATGGTGATACACTTTGTCAAAAATATCTAAAATAATTAAGTTGTACTACTCCCTAGCACTCTTTGAAAGATATCTCGGTAACCGAACGTCCAATCAAAATAAAATTCAATAGCGTTCTACTAGGATGTAGTAGCTTTCATTTGCTTCCAAGAGAACTCAAATCGGTCAACAGATGGCTGAGAACCGTGAGTGACATTTTTTTGTAACGCACATACACACACACATACACACACACACATACACACACACGCACATACAGACATTTGCTCAATTCGTCGAGCTGAGTTGATTGGTATATGTGACTCGGCCCTGCGGGCCTCGGATCGAAAGTCGGTTTTCCAAGCGGTATTTTTACCCTTCTTATGGGTGTAAGAAGGGTAAAAATGCGGATATTTTCCATCCGTTGCGTCAAATAGTTAAAATGCGATGATAAGAACTGTAATGAATGACATAGAGAAAATAAACTACAAAAACTTATACTTTCAATCTCGCTTTATTGAATTCTCGTTTATTGAAAATCTAACTTCAAATTCATTTTACATGATGATTCACATAACCACCCAACATTTATCAATTATCTTGATGGTCGAAGTCTTCCAAAAAAATGAATAAATAAATAAATAAATAAATAAAAAAAAAAAAAAAAAAAAAAAAAAAAAAAAAAAAAAAAAATCGGTTACTCGTGAGATGAGCTTGCGGCTGAACTCTGTTTCTTCCGGTGGTAAGGATGTTGCCATCGCATCCAAGAGAGATCTTGAATTAGATATTTCTGCCTTCACTTCGTGTATCTCTATTTGTAATTCGGTTGTCAATTTAGCCATCGAATCCACTTTCTTACACAAATTGTTCATAACTTCAAAGAGACAGTCGTTCATGTTGTAGGCAATCTTCAATCCCTGGCGAGTCAATTAGACATGGGCAACTCACTCGCGAATCGACTCAAAGAATCGACTCGCGAAACCGAGTGAGTGAACCATGATTCTTTTCAAATGAGTTACGATTCAGTGAAGTTCATAACGAGTCCAACAATCTGCCGAAAAGAGTTGGCTGATTACGCACTTTCTAAATAATTAGACGCAGAACTCCGCAATCTTTGCCATTAGATATTGTGATAGTTGCGTGCCCACAGATTGGTCAATCACAGCAGGCCGTGCATGGTGGAAGACAAGACCACGCTTTATCAAGTGTAGTCCATTCGAGTGAACGGTTGTGCTCCGCAGTGCGTAATACTATTTCAATCTTAGGTTAATTAATAAATCATAATTAGTAATTAAACTAGTGTTTGAGTTATTATAATAAACCCTCGGTGTCACATATTGGCGACGAGAAACCCACGTTTGCAGAAATCAGAAGAAAAGCAGGAATGGAAGATCAGCTTTTTAAAATCCCACCGTTCGAATGTGAGAACGTACCTCTCTCGGAGCTGCGATCGAAATGGTTCGACTACAAAAAACAGTTCGAATACGTGGCTGAAGCCTTAAGCAGGAAAAAGAAGAAGAAGCTGAAGAACATTTTCCTGGCAGTGGGAGGCCGCCAGCTACAACGAGTATTTGAGAGCCTGCCTGTAGATGTAAACGCTGCCGAAAATGAGGATGAGTTCAGCGCAGTGATCCGCAGATTGGACGCATATTTTGCGCCAAAGCGCCATGATACCTTCGAGCGTTACTCGTTCTGGAGCCTGAAGCCATCCGTTGGTGAAGCCCTGGACAAATTTTTATTACGAGCCAAGACGTTGGCCAGCAAATGCCAGTTTGGTTCCACAGAAGGAGAGAGCAGAGACGCTGCGGTGATAGATAAGGTAGTAATGTTAGCACCACCTGAACTTCGCCGTAAGATTCTTGAGAAATCGGATATAAACCTGGACGATTTGACAAAACTTGTCAACTCGCACTTATCGGTACAACAACAAGTTCGAGAACTGAATCAACATACCAACGGATCCGGAAATGTCCTGGATGTCATCCGCGAAGGCGCATACGTGAACAAAGTTGGAGATAACACGTCTGCGGACCGCAAGAATCAATGGGCTCCATACCGTGCAGATACTGAGTGTGGTAAGTGTGGAAATCTGCCGCATCGATCAGAGGACCTGTGTCCCGCAAAGAACATGAAATGTCGAATCTGCAACTACTACGGGCATTTTGCGAAGAAATGCAGGACGGATCCGAAGAACAGGAAAGCGATGCAATCAATGCCAGTGAAGCGTAAGTTGGAGGATTATCCTAACCGTCCGGAACCACGTCGTCCAAAGTTATCCAGAGTAAGCGCAGTCGGGGAACAGTCTCCAGGTGATGATGCAGTGAACCATGACAAAAGCGATTCCTTTATCTACGCCATCAGCGACAATCACGACGAAATTGTTTGGTGCAAGGTTGGTCAGGTCCTGGTTGAGATGATGATCGACTCTGGTTCGAAGTTCAACATTATCGACGATCTGACATGGAACTTCATGAAAGGAAAGAACGCTATAATCAAGAATGTAAGACCATCCGACAAACAGTTATCCGCATATGCCCAACGAGGAAAACTGGAAATCATGTGTGTTTTTGATGCCGAAATTCGTGTTGTCGATGGATCAGGAGAACCATTGGAAGCCAATTTCTATGTGGTGAAAGGTGGCGAGCAAAACCTGCTGGGGCGAGATACCGCGAAGTTGCTGGGCGTCCTTCTGATTGGTCTACCGAGCGTTGCTGAGGTGCAAGAAAGTGTCCAACACATTGCAAATAGTACCATCGAAAAGTTCCCTACAATTAAAGGTATGGTATAAATAATAATAAATAAATAAATAAATAGTCATAAATCTCGTTCAATTAAAGGGGTTAAATTGCGTATCGAGATAGACGAAAGTGTTACACCAGTGGTCCAACACGTCCGGCGAGTACCGATTGCGCTCCGTCAACAGGTTGAGGACCAAATCAATCACTTACTAAAATCAGGCATAATCGAAAGAGTCGATAAACCTAGCCCTTGGGTTTCTCCAATGGTGGTTGTTGTAAAGGACGATGGGAATGTACGTCTTTGCATCGACATGCGGCGAGCAAACGTTGCAATCAAAAGGCAATATCACGTGATGCCAACTTTGGATGATCTTCTTGCTAGGTAATGAGCTCAAGTTTAGTAGGCTGAAAATGATAAAAATATTCATATTATGTTTAGGTTGAATGGATCGCAATGGTTTTCCCGCCTCGACATAAAAGACGCTTACCACCAGATCGAGTTGCATGAATCAAGCCGATACATTACAACTTTCATAACACATTTGGGAATGTTTCGGTACACTCGCTTGATGTTTGGAATATGTTCCGCATCGGAATACTTCCAAAGGACAGTTGAGCAAATTTTGAGTAACTGTCCAAACACCTTCAATTTCCAAGACGACATTTTCATCCATGGGCGAACTAAAGAAGAGCATGACGCGTCTCTTTTAAAGGTACTGGAAACTTTGGAGGCGTATAATGTGGTACTGAACACGAAAAAATGCAGATTCGGAACTACAGAAACTGAATTTTTGGGTCATCATATTTCCCGTGATGGGCTCAAGCCAACGGACGACAAAATATCTGCCGTTTTAAAGTTTAGATCGCCGAAGTCGTCAGAAGAGGTCCGAAGTTTCCTGGGCCTAGTTGGTTACATCGGTAGATTCATTCCGGATCTTGCAACCAAAACGTTCGAATTACGACAACTCATCGCGGGTGGTTGTACTTTTGATTGGACACCACAGCACGAAATTGCTTTCAATAAGCTTAAGGAAGCTATATGCTCCGCCCCAATCTTGGGTTATTTTGACAACACACGCCGAACAAGACTTATTGCAGACGCATCACCAGTTGGGCTGGGAGCGGTGTTAGTTCAGTTTGAGGATGAGCATGACGACAAACCAGTTATAATATCATATGCCAGTAAAAGCTTGACGTCAACGGAGATGTGCTATTGCCAAACGGAGAAGGAAGCCTTGGCGATCATTTGGAGTGTTGAAAAATTTCGGCTTTATCTCATCGGAAGAGAATTTGAGTTAGAAACTGATCACCGGCCTCTGACTGCAATTTTTAAATCCAGTTCTCATCCACCAGGCCGTATTGAAAGATGGGTACTACGAATGCAACCATACAAGTTTCGCGTAATTTATAAACCAGGTAAACAAAATGTGGCGGATTCCTTGTCTCGTCTCTCTCATTCAGATGATGATAAGAACGTTGACAGCTCCGACGATGATTTGTACATTGCTGCAATCACCGAATCTGTTGCCATCGACGTATCTGAAATAAGACATGCATTAGATACCGATTCAGAATTGATCCTGGTTAAGGAAGCCATAATAACAGAAGATTGGAATAACGAAACAATTAAATCTGGCGCAAAATCATACATCCCCTTCCAAAAAGATCTAGGCCTGCTGGAGGGATGTGTCATCCGTGGATGCCGGCTGGTAATACCAAAGCAACTGCGTTCGCGTATGCTGCAGCTGGCCCATGAAGGGCACCCAGGTGAAACAGTTATGGTTGCCCGTATGCGCGACAGAGTGTGGTGGCCTGGCATGGATGACGAAGCTAAAAAGGTGGTAAGGGATTGTGAAGGGTGTCGAATAGTGAGCAGGCCGTCTGCCCCAGAACCAATGCAGCGGCGAACGATGCCTAATGAACCGTGGTTGGACGTAGCAATAGATTTCTTGGGTCCACTTCCATCTGGTGAATACTTGCTAGTGTTCGTCGATTATTATAGTCGGTACAAGGAGGTATGCGTAATGAGGAAAATCACATCGGAAGAAACTATCAAGCGACTTGAACCGATATTCGTACGTCTAGGATATGCTAGGTCGATAACACTGGACAATGGTAGGCAATTCATTAGCAAAGACTTTGGAGATTATTGTTTCGCCAGAAATATGAAACTCAACCACACTGCTCCTTACTGGCCTCAGGCCAATGGAGAGGTAGAACGGCAGAATAGCTCACTCTTGAAGCGTCTTAAAATCAGCCACTCACTGGGTCGTGATTGGAAGAATGATCTGCTCCAATACCTACTAATGTATAACACGACTCCTCATTCGGTGACAGGCAAACCTCCCACTTTGCTAGTGCAAAACAGAATAATTCGATCGAAAATACCATGTTTGAAAGATCTTGAAACAGCTACGCCAGCATGTTCTGGGGTCCATGACAGGGACGCGGTTCTAAAACACAAAGGAAAGGAAAGAGAAGACTTGAAACGTCACGCCAAAGTGTCCAACATCCAGGTAGGAGACAAGGTTCTGCTGCAAAACCTCATTTCATGTGACAAACTAACTCCAACATTTGACAACACGGAATATGAAGTACTGGAACGAATAGGAAATAGGGTGAAAGTCGTACATCCAGTGTCGGGAAAAATAATAGAACGAAACGTCGCCCACATCAAGAAGATTTCATCGTCCAACGTGCAAACCCCGGAAATGGAAAGCTGTTTCGCCGGAGAACCATCCGATACTCAAATAGAGGCTTCTTCACCGTCTCAGGCAACTCGTCCCAACCGCATTACACGTCGACCGTCGTGGCAACAGGATTATATCATCCGTGCTTCCAAAGAAGATTAAGCATCCAAATCGTGGAAAAAGGAAGATGTGATAGTTGCGTGCCCACAGATTGGTCAATCACAGCAGGCCGTGCATGGTGGAAGACAAGACCACGCTTTATCAAGTGTAGTCCATTCGAGTGAACGGTTGTGCTCCGCAGTGCGTAATACTATTTCAATCTTAGGTTAATTAATAAATCATAATTAGTAATTAAACTAGTGTTTGAGTTATTATAATAAACCCTCGGTGTCACAGATATTTTTTTTGTTAGTTTATTGTGTGAGACCAGAGGCAGGTTACGAAGTGGAATTACGCCGTTCGGAGGAACTATCACCGGGAAAACACGGGATTATCGGGGACGAATATAAAAGCACGCGGCGACGTTGCGAATCGTTTTTATTAATTGACAGATGGGAAAACAAAGTATATCAAATACAAGGTATGCGCTTTATAATAGAAGTGCGCGATCTCGCAGCACAAGTTGGTTGATAGAGGGGTGCACCGTTGTACCGTCTAACACTCCTCCTCAACGTAAGGTCCTCGATCAGCCACGAGTCCAAGATGTTCTGCAAATCTGTTGTGCTTCACCGCGCCGAGCGGCTTCGTAAGGATGTCCGCCTTCATCACCTCTGTAGGACAGTACTTGAGGCTCACGACTCCACGTTCGACCAAGTCACGGATGAAGCACTGTTTAGTCTCGATGTGCTTAGATCTTTTTGATGTCCTCTCCGATTGAACAAAGCTCAGACACCCTTGGTTGTCCTCGTGCACCAAGGTGGCGTCCGTTTGCCTTTCGCCCAAATCCTGAAGCAGCCGCCTTGTCCACATCACCTCCTGGCACGCCTCGCCAAGGGCGACGTACTCAGCCTCCATAGATGACAGATTGACACAGTCCTGTCGTCGGCTTGTCCAGGTAACTGCTCCTCCTCCGAAAAATAGTACATATCCGGTCATAGACTTCCTGGTTCTGGGATCACCGGCCCAGTCGGAATCGGAAAACGCCTCCAACTTGCCAGCTGCATCACCTCCAAGTCTCAGTCGCCAATCAGCAGTTCCTTTAAGGTACCGGACGACTCGTTTGGCCGCCGTCCAGTCGCTCTCTCTCGGGGCTTCGAAGCTCCTTCCCAATATGGAAGCACTGGTAGCGATATCGGGTCGAGCGCAGGTAGCGATATACATCAGGGCACCTACTGCGCTCCGGTACTTCGTGTTATCCGTGAATTCTTCACCTTTCTCCTCCAGCTTCAGGTAGCCTACGTCCATGGGTGTTCGTGCTACCTTCGCGTTCTCGAGTCCTAGGCTCCGGATCAACTTGTGAATGTACTGCTGTACACCCAGACTGAAGACTCCGTCCTTATCTCTGCGAATCTCCAACCCCAAAAAGAACTTCGGATCGCCAAGCCAGTTCACCTCGAAGTGGTTCTTCAGTTCCTCGTACACCCGTGTAATCTCCTCCTCGACTGCGCAACCGACCAGCAAATCATCAACGTATACAAGGAGATACACTTTCCGTCCGTTCCGGGTCGCTATGTACAAGCAAGGGTCGGTGGAACTTGCAGTGAAGCCCATTGCCTTCAATACACTGGATAGCTTCTTGTTCCAGCAACGGGCGGACTGCTTAAGTCCGTATATGCTTTTTCGCAAACGGCATACCTTCTTCTCCTGGCCGCGCACGGCGTAGCCGGGTGGCTGGCGCATATAAACTTCCTCTTTAATCTCGCCATATAGATAAGCTGTCCGGATATCCAGGTGTTTCAATACCAGCCGATCTCTCCCAGAAATCACCAACAGGGTACGCAATGTTGAATAACGAGTAACGGGAGCGAAGATCTCGTCATAATCGATGCCGAACTTCTGTACGTGGCCTTGGGCCACCAGACGAGCCTTGAAACGCGATACCTCTCCTGCTTCATTCTGCTTGACCTTAAACACCCAGCGACTTCCCACAACCTTCCGGCCGGCTGGCAGATCCGTGAGTTCCCAGGTTCCGTTGCGTTCATGGGACCGGATTTCATCCTCCATCGCCTGCCTCCAGGAGTTACGTTCCGCACAGTTGACAGCTTCGTTGTAGGACACCGGCTCTTTCACCATTTGCGTGGCTGTACCCACCACAAAGTCGGAATACCGGTTGGGCATTTTGCCACGATTCTTCCGCATTTCACGCGTTTCACTCACTGATTTCAAATTGTCATCGTCACTCATCGAATCGTCATTATCACACATCGGATTGTCATTGTCACTCATTGTTTCGTTTTTGATTGCCAAGGGATCTTCTACCGTCTCTGGCTCTTCCGCCAGGTATTCTTCACACTCACCAAAATATTCGTCATTTGACTCTTCGCACTCTTCGCCTGGTACAGGGTTAGCCCGCCCCTCCAGTTGCCGTGCCGGTGTGAACGAAATGCCGTCCTCTTCATCCAAGACTCCCTTTCCGCTAGCTCGATCGTCCGCTTTGCCCATTTCGAGAAACCGCGCGTCTCGGCTTATGATGACCTTCTGCGTGGCCAGATCAACGAATCGATAGGCCTTGTGTTGGTCCGAATAGCCGATGAATACCAGCTTCTGGGCTTTCCCGTCGAACTTTCCGCGTTTCACCGATGGGATGTGCACCCACGCGCTGCTGCCATACACCCTCAAGTGATCCAATCTAGGCTTCCTACCATGCCACTTCTCGTAGGGAGTAACATCGACCGACTTCGACGGCAGCCTGTTCTGCAGGTACGCCGCAGTAAGAACCGCCTCACCCCAGAACCTATGGTCCAGCTTGGCATCGAGCAGCATCGCCGTGGCCATTTCCTGCAGGTACCGGTTGCGCCGCTCGGCGACGCCGTTCTGTTGGGGTGTGTAGGCCGTGGTGTATTGGGCCTTTATCCCCTCAGCAGCGAAGAACTTCTGCAGTCTCGCGTTGACGTATTCGCCCCCGCCATCTGATCGCACAATACGTGGTTTTCTACCAAAAAAGTTTTCTACATACCTGACGTATTCCATTAGTCGATCGGCCGCCTCGGATTTCTTGCTGAGCAAGTACACGACGGTGTACCGGCTGTAATCGTCGATTACCGTCATGAGGAATCGCTTTCCTCCCGGTGTGGTGGTGCGCATCGGGCCGCACAAGTCGGTGTGCACCAGATCTAGGACTTGTGTTGACTTTCTTTCGGCCGTTTTCGGAATGGCCGTTCGAGGCAACTTACCCTCAAGACATACCTCGCACGTGAGGCGGATTCCACAGTCCTTCACCTTAACACCATCAGCAAGCTTTTCCTTACACATCTTCTGCACTACAGTGGGGTCTCGGTGCCCGAATCTTCGGTGCCACTGATGTTGGCACAACTCGTTGTGCTGAGCACTACTCACTTTTCTCGCGACGTCGGACACTTGCAGATGGTACACACATCCACGAAGAAAACCCCTGGCAACCACTTTCCCAGAATCGTCACA